>NW_008677775.1:38560-52501 GCF_000695815.1 Acanthisitta chloris | reverse complement strand
ACGGCTCCGAGCCCTCCTTCACACGGCCCCGAGCCCTCCTTCACACGGCCGCGGGCGCCTCTCCCCTGCCGAGCGCCTCACGGCTGATGCCTCTCTGCTTTTTGCACCGCCTTCGAGCTGTTCTCCGCATCGTTCGTGTGTGTAGCCGCGGTGTTTCTGTTCGTCGCTGTTACTGGGGAGGATGCGGTGCTAAGAGGAGCATCCTGTTTGTCAGCTGGGTGTCTAAGGTCCGCGAACAATTTAGATGGAGAAACAGTTGTTAGGAAAAAAAGTCCGGTTTAAACCCCACCGAGTGCCGAGGCTCAGTAGAGACTCTCTTCCAAGCCATGCTGCAGAGACTACTTAGCACGGCAGTCAGTGGGTGCTGCTTGTCATCACCAGGAGCTTAAACGCTTCGAGTGGAGTAAGTAGCAATTACGGTGCCATGTTTTCCCAGGCTCCACTAAATGCCTCTTCAACCTGAAGAGGAACACATGAAAACCACATCACCCCCTGGTTTGGCATCACCTCTGAGCGTTGGCCAACGTTTTGGGGCTCCAGAAATATCTGTTAGAGTCTTGTTTTTGTGCACCCAGCAAATTAACTGCTAAAACATCTAAGGCTGGTACTACTTTGAAAAATGATTTCAGTAAACATTCAGCATTACTCAAATTGCCTTGAAATATGCTTCATGAGGGCTTAGTGCAAGATAAGCAGTCAAAACACAGATTTGTAGGAGTAAGATACTGAAAGACCTGACCTCAAGAACATAATGAGGCTGGATGTGGCACTTAGTGCCATGATACAGTAACCACAGTAGGGTTGGACTCAAAGATCTTTGAGGTCTTTTCCAACCCAGTTGGTTCTATGATTCTGTAATGTGACAGCAAAATACAGCAATCCCTATGATGCTTTTCATGCAGACAGGAATGTCCAAGCCAGTTTTAAATTGACTTAGTTTCCAAGTGGAACCCAATACTCCTTGTGTGTGAATTTTCAAACGGAGCTGGGTTCACAACTTGGACCTTCAAAGTGTTATAGATCAGCTAAATTAATGGAGTGAACCATGCCTGCATGGGTGATATCACTGCCCTGCAGCAGGCAAGAAACTCCTCTACCAGTGGAGCTGTGGAATACCTTTAAGCAACACCTTGTGGTTTCATTTCGCTCTGCAGGAAAGGCCTACAGCTAGCCATTATAGAGTACTTATTTGCAGTGAAATTCTGTGATGTGTAGCACTGCCCAGCCTGAGGAACGTCTTCAAGGTCAAGCTAAGTGGTCTGGGGGCAGACCACAAGTGCTCTCTGGGCTGCAGAAGATTGCTCCATCAGCAGGTTCTAAGAACTGCTGCAGTGTCCAGGGGGGTCTCAGCCCCACTTCATGCCATGCCCCAGTGCCAGCATGCCCTGACCACAGCTGCCTGTGCAAAGCACTGCGGGGGTAGCATGTAGTCACATACATTACAATGGCCAAGAATCAAGGGCAGCAGGTGAGCTGATGTCTGTATTTAAGGACGGGTGCCTACCTTAACCGTTCCAGAGGGTAGTTTAGTTAGAAATGCCAGATCAGCTTATTTACAAGTTCAGGAGCTTAAAAACCTTCTCACACCACTGGGAGGGTTGACCTGTTTATGACCAGGTTGAGAGATACCCAAGCTTTGAGGAGACCTCCAGGAAGGGAAGTGCTAGTAATTAATGCCTGCCAGACACTAGATGTTCTGTCAGCATATAATATTCCACTTACTGGAGTCTTCCAGGACTAAAAATGTTGTCATCCCTGAGGTTTTCTCTTAGCCAGACAAGGCACTCTGTTATTCTATGAATTTACCAGCAGCATAGTGTCATTTGCCATCTAATCAAGGACTCCCTTAGCTTCCCACAGCCTCCCAGACTTGAAGGGAGATTGCTTCTCTGAGGACATCCTCAAGAGCCAGTCTTTGATGTTTGTATGCAAAACTAGGATAATTTGAATAAGAGATTCCTAAGTGGAAGCACTCTAAAGAATGCTTCTTTTCTCAAAAAATATTTCAAAACAGCCCAAAACATTTGTGTCTAGTGAAACTAGAGTTTTGTGTATCTCAAAGGGTGGCAGTGAACTTTGTAGTTCAAGTTAGTGTCATCTGGTTTCCTTAGATACTTTCTGTTCCAAGAACCTTGCATTGATATTTAAATTGCTTTTAAATCCTCCTAAGGAGGACAGCTGTCGAAAAAATGTGTTATGTCTAGCAGAGTGAAGTTAGATAATGAGAGTATCGGTTCACACCTCTCCAGTGCGTTTTAATAGTTGCTACTCATTTTTGTATGTTGTTCTAGTTCAGCTGTAAATATCATCTTGAAATCAAAAAGGATATAAAACCTACAAAAATCCTTCTCAGCAAAACGATGTAAAGACTCTGTTGTCTCCTTTCCTCCTAGCCAACAGATGCACTCTTCATCACACACTGCTTACCAGCTTTGCATGTCAGTCTGTGCCTTCACCTGGTTCAAGGCTGTGAAAAACCAGACTAGAGCTCACAGGTGAGAAGTCTCAAGCACTGTGTCTCCCACATGACACTCCCAGACAGCATGTTTCAGACAGTGGTTGGGACTGCTCTGTCACACACGAGACAATGAGACGTTTTCTGGTCACATAGAGGACAACAGAGTGCAGAAGGAAGGAGTGTCAGACTTTCAAGCCTTCTCCTTACCAAGGTAAATGCAAATTTAGTAAACCTGAGCTAACAAAGTCCATCCAACAGCCAGCTACAAGCTTTTTTTTTTTTTCTGTCAGCTTTCAATGATTTGCCTGATAGGAAGATAATTCCTCAGTCGCTCCAAAGTCATGTTCTCAAACAAACATCTGGTGAACCCTGGCTAAGCTTTCAAAGCAGTACATGCCATACAGAGAGGGCAAAAGTGAGTGTAAGCCCTTCCTCTCCTGTGGAAAGTAACTTTAGGAAGCACATTTTTAAACCCTGCTCTTAGTTACCTTGTTGTTGGTGAAAGGGACTTTTATTACTGTCTGCTTGGACCAGCTGCACAGCTAGCCCAGAAAGATGAGACCCTGATCTCTTTGTCTGTAGCAGTCAATCTTAACTTGGCAGCCTGGTAGCTCCCAGCAGTGCGTCTCAATGGAAAGAGAGTTCATCTTGTCCTGGAGAAAACACAGGGCAAAACTTGCTTAGTTACCTTGTTGTTGGTGAAAGGGACTTTTATTACTGTCTGCTTGGACCAGCTGCACAGCTAGCCCAGAAAGATGAGACCCTGATCTCTTTGTCTGTAGCAGTCAATCTTAACTTGGCAGCCTGGTAGCTCCCAGCAGTGCGTCTCAATGGAAAGAGAGTTCATCTTGTCCTGGAGAAAACACAGGGCAAAACTTGACCCTATACCTAGCATAGTAGGTTTTTTTCTGTTGTTTGTGTTTGGGAGAGGTTATTGTGTGTATTTACGGTGTTTTAAAGATCATTGGTTTTTGTTATCTTAAATCTTTTGCCCAGGCTTTTGAAATTTGAAATGCAGATGCACTTTGCATTCTGCATAACTAAAAGCTGCTGCTGAGAAGGCACCTGCAAATTCCTTCATGTTTTATATTTAATTCAAAATCTCTTTAGCTATAGAGCAGTGGTATTTTTCTTGCTGGCTCTTGATCAAGCCATAGCTGGTTTGTAAGTTTTAGACTAATCACATACCAAGTTCTGATCTTCCAAAACACCTTTAAAATGTTACATGTATTGACTTTCTCTTTGGTTTTTTTCCTACTCAGCTCCCGCTGGCTTACTGGGCAAATCTTGCTCACAGAATGTTTTTACTGTTTTTAATGGCAATCATTCAGCCATGGATTTTCCAGCAATAACAAAACTTGCAGTAGTGTAGATCCACAGTTTCCCACTTTTCTATTCTTCTCATTGGAATGATATGTCATTATTATTATATTACAAAATCCATTACCAAACCCAAATCTATTTACCAGAAAAATGTTCAGTTCTATCAACAATACAAGAAACTAGTGCCTGTAATGCATGAATCAAATCTGCACACATTCCTCATGATTCTTCCTTCAATTGAATCTCCTGTTCTCCATGGATTCAAAACACTTAACTCTTCCTCTGCCTAAGGCAAATCTAGAATGGCAAGAACCAAGTAGCCATTTACATACTCAAGTAAAATTGTTATTTATGCCATGAGGGTTTTCCCTGAGCAAAAAGAAAAGCGAAGTTCAGAACATGGATGGAAGGAATCCACCTCAGGAGACAGAGTTCAAATTCAGGTTGGCTTATGTTGGTCATGAAACCAAGTCTTCAAACAGCCTCATCTAGTGAGACAATATGTTCAGAAGAATTGCAGAGTATCACATCTTCTGACCTTGAGTCCCCACTCACCCTAGTCCTTTTTAACCCAAACCTGGATTTTCCAGGAAATATGAGCTTCGTGACTTATTGCAAATTCTGCTTACAACTGTAACTATTCAGTAAATAAACAGCTGTTGATTTCCATTGGAATCTATTGTTTGTAGTCCTTGATATTCAGAGAGTACTCAATACTGTCTCTTAGAAAATTAGTCTTTTCTATGTGCCTCAATTTGGGCTCTCATAATCACCTGTAATTCCAGAAAAACATGACTAGAATTTTTTAAATCACTATCATGAGTGCTGAATTTGTCACTAAAAGCAAACCTTCTCATTTCAAAAGCAACAAGAGAAAATGACAGTGTAGACGTAGTAGACTTCAGCTATTTTGAGGATTTTTTTATATGATGTCCTACTTCTTTTACAAAAATGTCATTTACACTGTCAAGTAAACCTGTTAAATGGCTAACAGAGAGATATCTCCAAGTAGCTGACAACAGAAAATCATCATTAGATGGAGAAGTTCCCCAGGAATTGACAGGAGGCTGCTTCTGTTCAACACCTCCTGCAGTCACATGGGAGCAAATATAAATGTTCCTGATAAAATTTCCAGATGACACAAAGCCCAGTCATAATGGTGATGTCAGTCAGCTCAGAAAAGTGTGGTGTGATCTAGATGATATGTCCATTTAAAGAGAATCTTTCTTTACACAGCTACATATTAAGTCATTGATTTCAGAAGGGTGGAAGATGTTTCTGCTGAATGAAAGGACTTCTAAAAGGGTTTGGGGATCAAAATGGGGAAGCAACTCGACTTCAATTCTCAGTGTCATTCTGTAGAGAAAGGGGCTAATGAGATTCTTGCTTGAATGGAGGATTTTCCCTCTGTAGAGCACTCCTGAGGCCAGTGAAAAAAGTGTATGGCCTACAGATTTGATGCTCATATGTTCAAAAGAATTTGGAGAAACAGAAGACATGCAGAAAAGAGACAAATTATTCATAAGCTGAAGGAAATGCCTCGTGGTGAAAAGACTGGAGGAGTTCACAGCATTTATCTAAGCACATGTTACTATGCTCAGTAGAGGAGGCTTATAGGGTCTCAGTGATGAAAGGTATCAGTCTAGATAGTGTAGTAGCACCTTTAAGGAAAAGAATAGTATCAGTCTTGCTTATCAGAAATAGCTCAACATCTTCTCTTGGAAAGTCAAGCACTTTCATGTCACTACAGTAACACACAAATATCCCCAAAAAATGCAGTAGTTCTTAGATCTTATGAAATATGAAGCAAAAGTGAGAAAATCATAGTTCATAAATGCTTTTAAAAACCTACAGTCACTGCTGTGGATGCTTGAGTATTATTTAAATGAAAAAGAGCCATGGTGAATGGATAGTTTTGCTTCATTTTCCTTGAGGGAGCTGGGGGATCCAGTGATGTTTGAACTTTCTCCTTGCAAACCCTCTTCTCTTCCTATTACCCCTGAGCTTAGATATGAAATCTTCATATCATCTACTTTGTGGCAAAAACAGGGAACAAAGGAGTATAAATATCTATTGGATGGAGAACATCCAAATGCAAGGCAATTCCATGTCTTGCATTTCTCATTAACTGCTAATGTTCCTCAAAAATAACCCCAACATTATGAGAATCAGCTTAGGTTTCTTGGGGGCTGATTTCCAACAGGAGAGGCTCAGACCTGTGGAGTCTGTGGTTCTAAGTGATGTCTTCTAGGGAAGTGTCTTCTAATCTCATTGGACATTAACTGTTGGGCTTTTGGTTTGTGTTGCTTTTTTAGATTTGTTGTTTTTGGGGGTTTATTGTGTGGAGTTGTTTTGCTTTGTCTGTTTTGTTGGCTTTTTTCCCCTGAGAGATTTAATTGTTACTCATTATTTTCCTGAAGAAATTAGTATCTATTTTTGGCAAGAGGAATAAAGCATCTGCATAAGCCTTGGTTAAAGAGGACACTTCAACATCAGCTGAATATTTTCTTTGGTTTGAACCTAATGCAGTGGTAATGTTCCTGCAAACTTTCATCCTGGTGAGAACTGAGAATAGCATTAGTGAGTAAAACCACCATCCTGACCCTAATGTGTTTCTCAGTTTGGGTTTCCCTGCACACCTACACACAGCTTGGGTTGGATAGGTAGACTCACTGGGCTGTAGACAGATACTTTGGTGTGTTGAAGACATCAGACAAGGTTCAGGTATTGCCTAGTCTGTGAGGGAAGACATGTGCCTGTAGTTGGAAGAGCTACATTTGGTAGAAGAACCTTAATTCAAACTAGCAGACCTTAAAGGACAAATGTGGTTTGGAGTGCCAAGTCTCCAGTTTGTCTCGGGATGGTTTGTTTATATGAACTTGTAGATGTGCATTTGATTAAAAAATAGTCTAAATGTAGTGACCTTTACAGATTAAGGAACAGAAAGACTTGTCTTTTTATCTCCCATGTAAATATATGTGTGTGCATGGATAAAAAAATACACACATTTGTCTGTGTATGACATTGCTGTTTCTATTTTGGCATAACCTAAAGACCCCAGGCAGAACCTAAAGACCCCATCATATTAATCTCTCTGTGAATGCAATGTAAGTATCTTAGCTCAGTTGACTTGGAGTGCATTAAGACAGACAATTTAGTGCAGCCTCATGGACCATCAAAGCAACTATGATTATTTTTTATGCTTTTACAAGAAACAGAAATATTTACACTTTTAAATTGAAATTCATAATTGCACCACCCTTTCAATATTCCAACTTTAGCCCCAGGAGTGGAATATAAACAATGCCAGACATGCATTCCCATGGGGTTTTGTCGTTGTTTTTGACACAATCTATTTTTATTCAGTTCTATGGGAAATGCACACACTTTGTGCAGTTGCCAGAATGTGATTTCCCAATGCCCCCTATTTATTTCTGAATGTGCTTTTTCCAGATTCAAGTCCTTTTGCAACAGCACTTTTTCATGTTTTATCACATAAGTACTCCTTGCTCATACTGAACCCCTTGGCTGAGGACAGTGGTCACAGATGTGGAGCTGAAAGGGCACAGCCACAATAGTTAGCAGTAGCCTCCCACACTGGCCATAACAGTTGGTCCTTCTTCCTTTTTCAGGGTCTGCATTATTGGTGCTCACTCCACCTAAAGGCTGCAGCTGCATGCACATAGCTGCAGGGCAGAATTCTTGCTTTGTTCAGATTCTGCTGAGTCTATCAGCATCCAGCAGTTGTTGGGGAGAGGGTGATGTTCTGCTGAAATCCCTCTCTCTGGGCCTACATTGCAGGACAATTTGGAAGCTGCCCAAATTCATAGCAGATTAATCCACAGGAACCATCCATGAGCTAGAGCTAGCCAGAATGCATCAAGCTTCAGACTGATTTACAGCATAACCATGGCATAAGGAGCTGTGGAGAGGTTCAAGCTGGTAATGTGTGAGAACAGATTTGGCTGTGGAACCTGCCCCAAAAAGACAACTTACCCTCATGAGGACATGGTCCTTAGTCAACATATCCCCTAAAATTTGCACGGTGATTTCCAGGTCACCATAATTTTCTGCCCTAAGATCACTTTCACTTGTTGGAATTTTTTTTCCCTCATTTACCTTAAGGGTTTGTTTGTGTGTTAGAATCAATCTGACAATGTCCTTAGATCTATACACACCATCCTGTTCGATCATAACCACAAGGCCTAGTCAAGGTCTCTTTTGTTCAGACACAGTTGCATTTCCAGCACAGTGATTTACAAAGTGTCCCAGACACTTCTGCAGCTAAGTAGGGCCCTACTGAAGAAGACCTCTCCCAAATTCCCTTGCAGTGCTGTATAAAGGACATTTTAATACTTGCACCAACCCTGACTCATCTGCACAGTTTCATCCTAGATAACTACAGCACCCAGGTAGTTTTAAGGGGCAGGTGAGGATTTTGTCCGTGCAAGGGTTGCTGGTCAATAGATGGAAAATTAAGAAGAGTTCTTTTAAATATTTATAGAAGAACATATTTAGGAGACAGACTAGTGATAGAATTTATTTTGAAATGTCTACTATTTTATAATATCTACTTCTTAGTGAAGCATGAAACATTCTTTCAAACATGTGCAGCGTTTGAGATTGGAGCTTTTAAAACATGTAGATATTTAAGAACTACTCCATTGTGTAAACAAGCCTTTGCTTAATAGTGCAATGCCCTGAAAAAATTCTAAATAATTTAATTTATGGCTTTTATTTTCTTTCTGTGTCTCAACCACTGGCATTCCTCAGTTTAGATGTCAACATTTCTATGCCTGGAAGCTGGAGAGTAAAAATAGTTACACTCTAAAAAGGGGCAGTGCTGAGGGTGAAAGGGCCTGATCTTGCAAGTTCTTGCTCATATGGAAACTCAGTGGGACTACTTGGGTGAGGAGGAATTACTCACCCAGCAGAAATTGCAAAATGAGGCTGAGCTCAACTACTAAAAGGGTAATAATTCAAACATGGAAAAGATTATTCCATCTCTGATGAGACAGGACAAGTCTGAGTGTACAAACCTGTGATTTTTTAAGAACAGACCACAGCTGAAACTCACTGGAAATCTGCTTTGAAATCAGATGAGAACCTCCTGCTAAGTGGTTAGGCTGCAGTGATGTTTTAACAACTGTGATCTTTTTAGAGGTTTTGTAGTGAACATAGATGAGCTACAGGGATTTCAGGCCTGTTTGGAAGCCAACTATGTATCTATGTCAATATTAATAATGCTTTAGGCTAGACAGAAAGCTTGAAAACTATGTGTTAACATAAATAAAAATCAGTGCATTTTTGGAGTTGCTTCATTCTGCGGCCTTAAAAAGCGTCTCGTTGGCACAGGAAGATGACCTTATCCTTAGAAAAATAGTATTATATGTCAGAAATGTCTTTATTTCCTGACACAACAGGCAGAAAAGCCACTTTCATTCCAAGCAATCCAGCTTGTTCATACAAAGCCTAGAGAGAATGAACACATCAGGACACCACAATACGGATTGTTTGACTCTGGAGATAAGGCTGAGTGCCTAGTAACTGTTTTCCAGACAAAGAGCACTCAGTTGAGAACCAGGGTACATGTCAAGTAGGTTTTGAAGGGGAACATTATTCACAGCTCAAGAGTGGTTAAAGAATATTAAATAGGCTGCAGAACTCTAGCTCTTCTTTCACTACTCCAAGTGAAGGGGGGAAAAATCCCCCAAACCCATAAATCTTCTATTCTCTAGCCCTTTTCTACCTGGAGCACTACCTTCTCTGGTTCTGAGCACCTCTTACCTGAAGTTTGCTAGAAAAGGCAGCACTCCACCTCCTGGAGTCAGGGATGGTTCTGTTGGTGTGCCCATACTGGTTCTCAGCCTGCAAAAAGGCATCTCAGCTTTTGAATTGCTGCTCCCATTCCCCTTTGCTCCCTTTGAGACATTTCAGATTTTCCCTCTGAGAGAACCCATGAATAATTAATCAACTTCCTAACTTGCTGCTAACCTGTTGTTTGTGGCAGATCCTCCCTAGCTGTAGGTTGGAAATGCAAACAATTCTCCAACACAAAGCTCTTTTCTTAGCACATCTTGGTGATTCTCTCATGGAGAAGTTATTGGGCAATACAGAAATCCTTTCTGTTGTGTCATTGCAATTGATTCTGCTTTTCTTCCAAGTTTTCAACAGGAAAAAAAATCTTCAAACATATCTAGTATAGCTTCCTACATGGGAAATTGTATAGTGTCTTCTCCTTATGTATGTTTAGACCTACTTTTAGTCAATGTTGATTTCCTTCCTTACTTCTGGTTCTCTCTGAACCTAACTGTTGTATTTGGAATAAGAGATCAATTACCCTCTCTATATCTCAGGGGCTTTCTCTGTTTTTTTTTAGTAGCTCTGTGCCTATGGACCTCTGTGCCTGGACAGCTTTCACTGTTGGATGAAAGTCTAACATTTTATTGCTCAGAAGCATTTTTGTAAATAATCCGTTTCCAGTGTAAGACTGAAACTGATTAGTTTCCTTGGGGGAAAGATCAGGAGTCCTGAAGAAATGGAAATGTCATGTTTCTGTGTTAGTTTAAAGCCTGTTCTTGGACCTTGTTAATGGCTAAGCTACTAAAAACTGGACTAGTTTGAGTTTACAAGGATATAATCCATCAGAAGAAATCCACAAAGAAGATTTTTTTTCCCCCTGGATTGGCTCATTTTCTGAGCATAGTAAACCTATATATTACATTGAATAGGTCTCCCACTGTTGATTTGCAAGCCTGATTTCAAGGATAAGACAATTCTCTCTGAAATGCAGCTCACGTCTCTGTGACCCCCTGACAGCTGTGACAACCTGTTTGTCACAGAGCTATTGGCATATATACATTAAAAGTAGCTGGAGGTGGAGCAGTCTTGTTTGTGGGTTTAGGACCTTAAAAACATGGTGTGAAGATTCACCAGATTGGTTTTGGTGGGTTTTTTTATAAAAAAATGACATTACTTTTTAACTTTGCACTTCAGTGAGTTCTCTTACAAGAGTGACTCTTACCTGGGAAAAAATACTGCCCTGGAATGTCCCAGTTATCCTCCATGCTACATATCCAGTGTGGTTCTGTGGCAGTGTGGGAACGCATCAGGCTGAGGCTGGTAGTGGGCTGTTTGCCACTCTGGGGTGAATTGTTTCTGGCTCGGTACCATATGCCTGAGGGTGGCATGTGTCTTCCCAGGAAGGACAAATTGCTCTCCTTCATGTTTGGCAAGCTCCTCCTGGCATGCCAAAGAGACCTATATTTAGTACTGGTACTGTTTAGCCAACAAGCTGGGAAAATTGTCATGATGATGTGACTAGAGATTTGCCAAGGCTGTTTTCCAAGAGCTGAAGAAGACATGGTTGAAGTGGGCTTTGAATTCCCAGCTCTGAATCCTGTTGCTCCCATTTTCTCTGGGTACAGTACATCCTGCTGCCAGGCCCAGCCCTGCAGTGTTGCAGCTTGGACTAGAGCCCATTTACTCTGATTTGGCATTGATGAGGTTCCTACAAAGCTGAACATTTTGATATACAACTCAGTACCCAAAATTTTTCTCTCCTTGTTCTGTTGAATCCTGGCTGTAGCTGCCTCCCTTCCTGCTACCCTGGTGACACATGCTGTCCTGGCTACCTAAAGCTCCCAGATATGCTGAGAGCAGAGATCCAAAGAGCAGCAGCAACTGTTCTCATCCAAACCCTCGTTGCCTGTCATCTGCAACAGGCACATGGCTTATGTAGACTCAAAAAGCTCCTGAGACCAAAGGCAATGTGAGTCTTGATACTCTCTGCAGGAATTTCAGCTGCTCTGTTCTTTCCCCTTGTGAAGCAGCAACATCAGGAGCTTCCAAAAGAAGTGGAGCAATACCATGAGGTTATCTTATTCTTATTTGTCTTATTTCCACCCCAAATTTGCCACAGGGACATCCATTGTTCAACAAGAGCATCAAAAAATCCTTCTCCTGGAAGGCCATGCCTTTGGGAAGGATGGTCTTGGTTATCTACTGTTTGTATTAAGTTGAAGTTCCATTTTCAACTGGAAATTTACTCTATACTTAAGCTTTGCATGCATAGCAGTGTTAGCAATAGTGTGAAAGAAATGACCTCGAGAGGAAAAAAAGGGGAAATATCCCAATGTAAACGTGATTTTATTGCCTTTATTTAGGCTGCATGAAGGAATGGAGATCCATATTGGATGAACTAGACTAAACAGGCTTTTTATTAACAAAACTTTGCAAACACATGCTCTGCTCACAACTCAGCTCAAGATACATGAGAAAAGGATTAAGGAGGACTCTGATATCCTATTGCTTGCTTAAAAAAATCCATATGACTATTTGCTTGTGTCTTGCCACACATTCTCATAAGCAAAGGAATTTTGGAGTTATTCTATAAAACATTATGAAACTGTACCATAATCCTTTGAGTTATTCTTAAAAACATGATCAAACTGTACCGTAATCCTTTGCTTGGGCATTTAAATCTTCTTTTCCAACTGAAGCAAGTGTTGCTTTTGGTTCTTGTAGCTATAGTCAAAACATGAAAAATCATCTGTGCTTGGGTTGGCTGTATTGGAGTTTTTTCTTCTATCTGCTCAGCAGGAGGTTCCCAGGACTGGCTAATACTGCACAGGCATTTTCTCTTCATTCCTGGTTTCAGTGTTGCTGCAGCACATTGCACAGTGAAGAGCAAGGAGTTATCTTTTTCCCTCTATGTCCCTTCTGTGTGCATAAAAATTAGGTTGTTCTGCTGATTTAATTACTGTGAGGACAGATTATCTTCTTGTCACAATACTGACATTTCCTGTGGAAGTTTGAAGGGATTTGACACCTCTTATCATAGTACAATTTCTAGCTTGTCTTCCAGTGAACAAATGTTGATTAATAACTCTTGGCATTAGAAACAACTCACAGCTTTTGCTTATTTTCAGTAGTGCAGTAAACTGAGGGAAGGTCAACCTTCATTTGCTTTGATTAGTAGATGATTGACTATTTTGGTGTATTTCTCAGCTTTCTGTCCATTGGGCCAGGAATAATCTGGAGAGCAGGTTGTGCATGTCTGAGACATCCACCCTGCACAGAGCTGTTAAATCCCTCAGATGTTTGTTGACTGTTACTTTAATATATTCACTGCAGGACCCTTATCTAGCAAACACTGCCACATGGTAACTCATGGGTATGAACATTCTCAAGGTCATAAACTCTCTCTGGTCCATTTATCTGCCAGGAAGGTATTTGCTTGCATTTCCAATGGAGTCCTTTTTATCCTGAATAAAGTAGCATTAAGACAAGTGCAAGACACAAATCAGTTGTGGGAGGGCCAGCTAATTACAAACTCCTACCTTTAGCTTGGTATAAGGCTCTGTAAACCATAGATTTTAGGGAAAAGACCATGGTAAATTAACAAGAAACATATTACTCCTGGCAATTTGTATAGACTAAGTGGAATATACAGTGGTGAAAATGCACTGAAGATGGAAGTTTCTGGCATTGTACACCCTCCCAGCCTGAGAGCTCTGTGGGGCTCTGTCACAGCCTGATTTTCTGTATTCTGGGCTCTCATGTTGATTGATTGAGTTTGAAAAATTACCATAGCAATCAACTATCAGCAGGTAATGGTTTCCCGAGGTAAGAAAGAGCAGCCACCAGCTCCTGCTGTGCCCTGTGGCTGCACTGGGCATTGCCAAGCTCCTTGAGCTGTGGTTCTGGTGTTTTGAACAAATGAAAGTCTCTAACCATTTTTGATCATTCTTGCTGGGGAGCTGCACAGCTCACTCCCCCTGTGTGTACCACTGGAGAGGTCTCCTGAGTATCTTCCTCAGAGCCATTGAGGTTTGTTCATTGTAATGACTAGGGACTGTTTCTGCAGTCCATGCTCTAGAGCTAACTTTGTGCCTTCCAAAATTCTTTGGTAGCCAAGAATACTTTGTTGTTCTGCAAGTTAACTATAATTCCTATATCCTCCTCAAGGTCTGATTGTCCTGAAGGATTCAATGCCTTATTGGTCTCATTTTATCTGCAGTTCTAGTAGGGACTGAGCAGTTTGGGGAGAATTTTCTGTGTTTCTCCAAATGTTGGGGGTTTTTTCAGCCTTCTATAGTGGTATTTTTTCTTATGGATTACTTTCATATTATCTCTTAAATCATTCCCTTTGTGGATTT
>NW_008677775.1:14286-38524 GCF_000695815.1 Acanthisitta chloris | reverse complement strand
TTGAATGGAAATGTTGCTCTATGGGTGTTTGTGTCCTCATTTACACTCATGGAGCTTCTCCCTGTAACAGTGCTGCTCTGCCTGGTGCCAGTGAGTTGTCTACTTCTAATGATGTTTAAATTGTGGTTCAAGGGTTGTGGTGTCCTTTAAGCTTTTGAGAGGTCTTGCTGTGAACTATGTGGCATCTGCTGTATTTGTTGTAATAAAACAAACCCTGGCAGGCTGTTAACAGCTGTTCTGTGGTCTCCACGTGTTTTTGGCAAAACAGAGCATTTAATTGCTTTCCTGTGATTCAGTTTCAGGTTATATTCTCTTGATCTTGTAAATAACACTAATAAATATTTCTCATGCTTTATCTTTGATGCTGTTGTAAATTAGGGCATTGCAATTATGATACTCATCCATATATAATTTTTATTGGCCTATCTCTTGTGAAGGGAATATTCTAAAGGGCACTCTGAAGTATTGCTTTATGGGGAGTACTGAAAGCTTTGAATATTGCCAGGGTTGGGGCAGCCACAACTTCCTTGGGCAACCTGTGCCAGTGTCTCACCACACTCACAGGAAAAAACCTTTTTTTCTAATATCTAACCTAAACTTCCCCTCCTTCAGTCTGAACCCATTACCCCTTGTCCTATCACTGCAGTTCCTAACACAGAGTCCCTCTCTGGCTCCTTGTAGGCCCTTCAGATATTGAAAAGTTGCTCTGAGGTTTCCATGCAGTCTTCTCTTCTCCAGGCTGAACAGCCCCAACTCCCTCAGCCTGTCTTCATGTTGAGTTTCTCATCAATCATCACTTTATTCACTATAAAGTTCCTTTTCCATCTTGAACCCATTGATAACAGGAGTCAGGAGGGTGAATACAGAGCATTAAACTTGGGAAATCTTGGTCTTCCAGGGCTTTGCACCTTGAAGCATATACACACAGCTTGCCCTTAGTTCTTTTGCTGTTTATTCCTTTTCACAGTCAGGAGAATTTTTAACAAGTTTCTCCCAGTGCAGGTGTTGACAGCACCTCTAGCTACCTGCACTTTTGACACTTGGTTCTTCTGCTGACTTTCAGCTGTGCATTTCCTGCCTGTAAGAAGTGAACAGTCTATTCTGGTTTTAGATTTTGAGGTCCAAGCAACTCCAGCAAGAGAACAGAACCAAGGAATCAGGGTGAAGTTCCTGAGCAGCAACAGGGAATCATCACTCACATTATGGTTTTACCTACTGATTAAAATAAAAGCTTATGGTTGTGAAGTTCCTGAGCAGCAACAGGGAATAATCACTCACATTATGGTTTTACCTAATGATTAAAATAAAAGTTTATGGTTTATAAACTGTATTTACTCTCATTGAATAGTCCTGGTAACAGCACTGGATGAGCAGGATGAATCCTGTGAAGAGCCTTTCAGGAACATACCCTGTCTGCTAAGCTCCAGACCCTACTGGTGGTGCTGACTGTGCCTCTAGAGCCCTCGAGGGGGATGTCACCTCACAAAGCTGGTGTCAGTCTCCACAGGACCTTCAAGTCTCTGGTCTTGTCAGAAGCCACTGTTCACCCTCAGAATGCCAAAGCTGGTCCTGTGAAAAATTAACGTGTAGCTAAGTAACATCTCCCTAGAACACAAGATCTGCATGAAGAATAATTGCCTACCTTTGCATGAGCCATCATCTTGAATTGAAAGGTCCCTGCCTGCAGTGTTTTGATTTCAGACTGCTTTAATATTACTGAGGTCTCTGGGTATTTTTCTCTCCAGGCAGGCAGAATTACTGTTTTAAAAGGTTTGGAAAATACGTCATACTCTGTGGGAAAGAAGCAGGTTTGTACAACAGAGATGCTGTCATGAACTTCATCAAAATGAAGGATAACCTTGGCTGGAGGGAGGACATTTCCTGAGGAGACCTGTTTATTTCCCCAAGATTCTCCTGTGGAGAGATATTTGACAGCTGAGCAGAAGATCTGCCATTCTGCATCAGAGGGAGAGTCTGTCCAGGCCAGTGTCCTGTCCCTGACAGGGGGCCAAATGCTTCAGAGAAAAATGCATTTCCATCATGATGGGGAATAACTTCTTTATGTGATGAGTTTAATGCCAGTCCCAGACACTTGCTGGTTGATTCAGGGAAGAAGCACAAGACTAATTGTTTCTTTGCATTTATTTTTTCTTTCATCTCAGGTTATTTAACAGTAAATATACTGAGCAAAAAACTCTGGCCATGTCTTGAATTGTTAATGCATTGTGGCAGCAGATTTCTTAGGCTACCAAAGTCATAGCTCTCATAGCCTTTTGCAGGATAATTAGTTTTGATGAAGGAAGATACATTCGAAGGCAAAGGAGGATCTGGTGCACAGTCTGAGCTGTAGTTTTAAAACTGTTTTGCACTATGGGTCCATAACATTTCTATTTTCTTTCCATTTCTCCTTTCAGGGATCTTGCCTGGGTATTCCTCATGACATTAGATTTAACCTTTCTTTGTGTATCTACTCAATGTTTATCGTATAAAGAAATGCTGCAATCTACAGAGTATTATTTTCCATTTTTTAATTCATGGATTAGTGGTAAACTCTGACCATAGACACTAGACCAAATCCAGCTTTGAGAGCATGACCAACCTCTGCAAACAGTGACTCCTAATGCTGAACAGCAGAGTGACTGCAGCCAAGTGTGGGCTGTGCTCACACTAGATATAGCACTTCTGCCATACGCAGGTCTCTTTTGTTAGCTAAAATTAACTGCCATGTGTTCCTGGCAGTGCTGCTGCTGTTTCCAAAGTGACAGCCTCTTCTTTTGCATCCCCAGGAGAACACCTGAGAAATGGTACATCTTTTTCTAAGCACTGCCTGCTTGTCTTGCTCAGCCTGCCAAGGGCTCTTGCCACGTCAAGTGCTGCTGGGCACCCTCTGGAACAACAAACTCCCATTCCCAGGGGCAGGAAGGAAAACGGTTTCCCCATCAAGTGACAACTTCTTGTTATCAACAGGCAGGTCATCAGCCTCTCTCTGGCTGGGTATGAGAGCCACTGGTGCTCAAAAAGCCAGGAAAAGCCCTGTCCTCCTGTCTGTCTCCTTGCATCAGCATATTAGAATGGGTCACCAGTACTTCTCTTCCCTAATGACACAATGATGAAAACCTCACTTGGGTATAACCATGTCATTTCTATCTTTGGTTAGTCCTTGTTATTAACCATGTAACTGCAGGCAAACAGTTTCTCTTTTTCTCTGCTTTCTCTTCTCCAGCATGAATCTCATTTTCTGTAAATGTGCCACAAAGCTTAAAAATAGACTAGTACTTTTTCTGGTCAATTCCTCCTCCAAAATGCAGAGTGGGGTGAGCACAGCAGGAAACTCTTCCTGCAGACCTTCATCGTCCAGGAGAATCAACAATTTCTGGAGTGTTGTGTCCAATGTATCCTTGAGGAAGTTGCAACTACGAGGTTCTGACAAACACTGATGTGCTTTCCTGACAACAATGTATCCTTGAGGAAGTTGCAACTAGGAGGTTCTGAAAAACACTGATGTGCTTTCCTGACACTTCAGTGTTACTGAGGTTCTCAAAGGGCCCACCAGCACCTGCAGATCTATCCCGGATTCTAATGATTTCTTCTTTTCAAGGCTAGTTTACACAAACTACATTAGAAAGTTGTCAGCACAGAGTCTGTAACCTATATAATCCTCAGGACTCATGCAGAATGCTGCTGGTAAACAGTAAAAAGGTTTAGCATGAAAAATACCCTACAAAAGCCATAATTTCCATTGATAATTTTCTCAAGTCAGTTGTTCATCTGTATTTCTGTATCACTGACCACATTCTAGAAACAAATCTGCTACAGGTGTTAAATAAGGCTAAATACTGTGCTAATGATAGATTAAATACCTCTAACAAGTGTGACCAGTGTACTCAATGAAGAGCTAAATATAATCACACTGTACACCTTAGCTCCATTTCAGCTTTTCTTCCTCTCCTGGATCATAATTAGGATGGAGCCTTGGGGACACACTCATTGCTAACCAACGTTGTGCTGACCTTGATGGACCCAAAGCATATGTCAAGTCACAACCACATCTGAGGCACTGACTCCAGGAATGGATTCAAATTTCTGCTGTTAGGTCTAAGCAGTAACGTGAATTTAGACTACCAAGAAAATTTAATACCTCTTAAACACAAAGTAGCCCTTAAAATTAATTTTCAACAAATAATCTTAAGGCTAACAGGAGACGAGGATGATAATTGAGATCAACTCATTTAGCAATTATCTTTCTCTGTGTGCTGTGTTAGAGTCTCTGAAGAACATGGTTAGTGACTAATTGACATTTCCTGGTTTACAGACCTTAAGAACCAGCTCTTCTGAAAGGGCAGTGTGTTTATGCACTGGAAGACTCAGGAAATTGTGGTTCAGCCTCCTGCTCTGGCAGTGGTGCCTGTGCTAAAGCTCCAGCAAACTGAGGTGTCTCAGATGTCTGGAACAAACTCTGTGTACAATTCCACATAGTACACTGTAAACTGCTGATAAAAACCATCAGTCTAAGTTCAGTGCTGGACTACACTGCTTTCCTCTGGGTGCAGATCTCTTGTAGCCCTTTCCCTGCCAACAGAGGCTGCTTCAAGAGCCATTTCCCTTGAAGTTGTGATTAGCATTTATTTCCCCATGCGAGAGTTAAATTTAGCAGTAGAACTACTTAGTTCTTAAAAACGAGGAACTTAACAAAAATCTTCAGATTTTTCTTTATGGAACAAACCAGGAATGACTTAGAAAGTGGTAATATTCTATTCACATTTTACAATTAGAATAATTGCAATTCTAATACTATAGACTATTAAAATCTAAGATATCTGACATCGAACAGAGTTATTAATATGGAACTAAACCAACTCCTTTGAGTGGAACTTCGAATATTATTTCTTACCGAGATTAAATAGTCTTTAAGAAACTGGCGAAAAAATATTTACCTGTATTTTGGCTAAGCTGCTTATTCACCACTAATAGCCAAATGAATAGAACATATCCATTTATTTCAGGTCTATAAAATACAAATCTAAAAATATAATTTTAAAGACAATAGTCACCGTTTAGTTTATATTTTAGCAGGGTTTTAAGCATATCTTGCACAGAACAATAATGTAACAGAACAATAAACCAGCCTAAGATTTCCTTAGCTAGAGTCTACCACAGACATCAAAAATTGTTGTGCAGAGCAACCAATTAACCATCTACATTTCAAGAATAGATTGGCTGCATCTCATAACTGAGACACCAATTACAGTACATTTATTAAAAGTCCTTCAAGAATGCACTCAGTAGTAACAATAGTTAAAATCACAACTGTTCTGTGACATGATCAAAGCAAATGACAACAGGATTTCAAACCTCAGTTAATCATGTATAGGCAATGTGAAGCTCATGTAACACTACAATGAAGGAAGAAATTACATGAGCACAAGTGCAAAAAAAGCAATATTGTAAGCCATCTTCTCTCTTTGGTAAAAATCAGTTAGCAGGAAGTATACCATAATAATTCAAGTCAAAGGCTAATTCAGGCTGTATATTTTTTCCTTTCCTACCAATGATTTGCAGACATCCTACAGCAGAGGAGTTAAAATTCTACTTAGCACTGCCCATTTTTTCCTCTTTTAAGTTTAAATATTGAAGTTAAAGATAATGATTTATTTTCTTTCATAAATAGCTTTTCAGTAGTATATTCTCTTTAAGGAATTGAAAAATAAATAGCAAAATATACACAATTTCAAAGGTTACATTTCATTCGTTCTAGGTATATCCCAAAAATATATCACCAAAGAATAAATAACTTTGGGTTTCTCAAATATTTGGTAAAATGTCAATTACTCTTACATAAGGAGTTTTCTCTGAGGAATAAGGAAGTACCATTGCTTTTTCTACAAAGCCTTTACTATACAGGCTGAAGTTTAATAACTTTACAGTAAGAATATAATCTGTAATATAATATAGATGTTCCCCATTAAAAAGTACAGCAAAAAAATCTTTCAAAATGAAACCTTCAGTATTTCAGGTTCAAACCTGAGGAACTTCCAGGGAACTATGAAGTTGTCCTGGCAGGACAGTCAAGCTCAGTTGTCTATGTCAGGAGGCTACAGTAACAGTAAGGCAATTTCCTCCAGTGGTAGAGCCAAAGCTCTTTTCTACTGACACTGTATCAAAAATCCAGACAGGACAAAGTGTTGAGGAAGGGACAAAAGGGAAGGATGTGGGTGAAGAACACTTGAATGTAAGATATCCTGAGACAGAAGTGATTGCCTACAGAGATTTCACTATAACCACAGATTTTAAATAGATTCTTCTGATTTTGAAGGACTTGACCCTCGTGAACAATTAAGGTAAAGTCATGGAGGATTTGCAGGTTATCATCTTTCTCTTATTTATCTGAAATTATTACTGAAGAAAACAAGAAAAATGCAGGCCATGTCAGCAAAGCACCTAGTTCAAACCATGCAGCAGCCTGTCATCAGAAATTTAAAAACAAAGAAATCTTAACTGCAGGAAGATCTTCTGGAGGGGCAGAACAAAAGTCCTTGCCTTTTTAGAAGATCCATTTAAGCTGCCAGCAAAGTAAAGGCAATTTCGACTGCTTGTTAATTCAGAATTCATAAACAACATGTAGATTCACTAACCTCCTATTCACACCCACAGCTAATTTACATAAAATATTAAGCAGAATGCTTTTCTACTCCTTGTTTGATTCCAAGCACAAGATGTAGAAACCAGTTAAATTGCACAGTCCAGCCCTTATCTCTGCAAACCTCTATCTGATCCAGAAAATGCTTTTTGGCATCTTCTTCACTTTTCCCTACTGTCAGTGCATCCCTGATATATTCAATATCTTCTTTGCTGGTTAATTGTGGCATTCCAGTCATTAGCATCATGGAGAACAGGATGATCAGCAGGTTTGTGTGATGGCGAAGAGCTAAATAAGCCTTCACACACACGTCCTGTGAGAGAGAAGAATGTTTTGTTAATTGATGAGATGAACTGAGAGGTGCTGGAATTTCACAGGACTCTCATAAAACAATGCTCACAGCAAAAAGGACATTGAGGCACTGGAGTGAGTCCAGCCAAGGGCAAGGAGCTCAGAAAAGATCTAGAACACATGTTGTATGAGGAAGAGCTGAGCGAGTTGGGTTTGTTTAGCCTTGAGAAGAGGCTCAGGGGTGACCTCATGGCTCTCTGCAACTCCCTGACAGGGGCTGGAGAGAGGTGGGGGATGTCTGTCCTGCCATGGCTGCAGGGAGAGGACGAGAGGGAATGGCCTTGAGCTGGGACACGGGAGAGTCAGATGAGATGTTAGGAGAAATGTTTTCCCTGTTAGGGTGTTCAGGCACTGGAATAGGTTGCCCAGGGAGGTGGTGCAGTCACCATCCCTGGAAGTGTTTAAGAGGTGTCTGGATCTGGTGCTGGAGAATATGGTTTAGGGTTTAGGGGTTCCAGCAGAGTGACAGGTTAATGGTTGGACTGGATGATCTTAGAGGTCTCCTCCAACCTCGATGATTCTATGATTCTAATGCTATTCAATCACTCAGTTATGTCAGAGAGAGGAGTCCTAAAAAACCCACTCACCTAGTGACATGGACACCTGCATTTGCTACTGGGTGTGACTTAATCATCACCACATGCTAGGCCAACAAGTATGTTTTGATGTACAAACTAATTACATTCATTACTAAAGCATGAAGCCTTAGCTTCACCAAAATTTCAAATTCTCCTTCCGTGGCTGGTAAAAGAGAGAGCAATCATTCACTGCCTTCCTTTCCAGTTGGGATGTTGCCATGTAAAGACCTTGGCTGGCACGTGACACTGAACAAAGCAGCACCTCCAGGGACTGCTCTGCACTTTACAGAGATGTCTGGAGCTTTGCAGCTTTTTTAACAGGGAAGATTTTTCAGCCTTGGTGTTCTAAGCATTTTTTTCAGCTGACAGCTCTAGTCTTCAGGCTCTCTGCCTTGCTGTAGGACTTCTATCTTTATGTACTGTCATACTGGATTCCATAGGCTTTTTTTATAGATTTTTAATTTCCATATATAAATAATCTTTGCTTAACAACATAACCTTTAGAAGAATGAGATATCTGCAGTCTGGAAAAACATGCAATGCTTTTTGAAATAATATTTGATGCTAAGTGACTAATGTATGAACAGAAATTATTATTTCTTACATTAAGTTTATTACCTATTTACTATTAGAAATAGCAATGCAACGAAGACATCAATCATCAGTCAACTAGAAATTAGGCCTGCAATGCAGTCATGTAAGAAGATGAAAAACATTTCCAAGAAGGTTATTAAAACCAAAGCTGAAACAATGCTAATTTTTACTCAATTAAATATTCAATTTAACTTTTCCACAACTGTGAATTCATTTATTGAAGAACTCATAGGAAATCCAAATAGTTTAGCATAAACTTTCACCCAATCCCATCAACCCTCTAACAACTCTGGTTGTTTTCTGACAAGATGTGTTTTTCTCCTTCTGAAACAGTAAGAAGTGCACAAATAATTTTAACATCTGTCGATGGTCACATCAGCAACACCAGGACACACAACCAGACAGGTTAGGAATCAGTATCACAGAATTTTAAGGATTGGAATAGACCTTAGAGATCATCCAGCCCCAACTCCTGCCCTGGGCAGGGACACCTCCCACCAGAGCAGGTTGCTCAAGGCTCATCCAACCTGGTTTTGAACACTGCCAGGGTTAGGGCAGCCACTACCTCCCCTACTAAGGAAGGAAGATATTGTGTTGAAGATCTGTCTGTAGGATTTTTTGCTATTGCCTGGGACCTTAAACCTTTCACTCTGTTTCCAAAGAAGTTCTGTCCTGAAATAAGATCATACTTATGAACTACAAGGTTAGTTTAGTTCTAGCAAAGCAGAAGATAAATTGCAAAGGTCAAAGCACAATTTACAAGAGAAAACACCATCATCACGTTATCACAGGGAATAGTTTCTCTCCATGACACCAGGGGAAAATAAAAGAAAAAATAAAAAAGAAATTTTACTTATGTATTATCAACTTCAAACAGGGAAATCTTGTCACAAGAGTTAGTGTGTGTTTTGTTCCCCTTGAAAGAGACGAAAGCTCTTTATAGTTATATCAAAGAAGGTTTCACATTTCTGTATGGCTGATGCATTTTCACTGCTTTGGATGTCTGAGACAGGCAAACAATTCTGCAGTCACGAAGCACCTGCAGCACTGCATCTCACTGGCAGTCCTTCCAGGAATTCAGGAGACTGAAAAAAATCTGCACCTGCCTGTTACAGCTATTTATTCAGACAGGAACTGAATTAGTATCTCCCAAGAAAATGAATTTTTACGCTTCTGAGAGAGGCAGAGGGAACCAAAAATAACACAGACATATGTGTCAAGGATATGTACGTGTTTACCATGGCATTAGGAAGAAAGCTGCTAACCAACCTAAAGCCAAAGGCAAAATGAGAGGAGCTGAGGAGAAACCAAAATCCCTTGCCCAATAGAGGACAATATATAGGCCATCCCTTCCCTGTACATATACTACAATTAAGTATTTTTAATGATGAATTGTCTACCCTTTTGCTTTCTGTCACCTTTCTGTCTGTTTGACAATCAAATACATGAGATTTTGTAAAGAAATGGTATAGAAGAATTTGAACAGTACTGAAAATACAGATCTCTGTATTATCCAGTCAGCAGAGTAACAAAAAAAGAATCATAGAATCACAGAATTTAGAGGTTGGAATGGACCTCACAGATCATCTGGTCCCAACCCCCTGCCCTGGGCAGAGACACCTCCCACCAGAGCAGGTTGCTCAAGGCTCATCCAACCTGGCTGTGAACACTGCCAGGGTTGGGGCAGCCACAGCCTCCCTGGGCAACCTGGGACAGTGTCTCACCACCCTCACAGGAAAAAACTTTTTCTCACATCCAATGAATTAAGTCAAATAAATATAATAAATAAAAACACATTGAGAATTTAATGCAAAAACTATCAAATACAATTTTAGGCAAACTAGTAATAGGTAGGTGACAAAGCTCCAAAGACTATGAAGGTCTTAGATGAGGCTTCTGGGTGATCCCCATCCCTGGAAGGGACACCTGCAGGGTGTGTCCAGCCCAGAGATGGGGAGCACTTGGTTTTGGATGTGTGAGTGAAGGCACTGAGGTCCAGCCACATACAGAGACAAAATGCTATGTAGGGGATTCACCCAGAAGCTGCCTGCAATCTTAGAAGACCCATTTGCCCAGTTGGCCCAGTTTCCAGCAGCATTTTATCCCTTTTGCAGGCCCAAAGTCAATTGCAGTCATCACAATTCCCCCATCCCTGGATGCATTCATTATGTGAGCACCCAGACAGTTCCTCCTGCAACTCCTCCCCTGGTGCACAGGTGGGAATTCACACTGTCCTGGACAATTCACACTGCCCATCAGAAACAATGGCCAGGGAGAGTGTGGGTGTGTGTAGAAAGCAGATGAAGACCTGAGGAAAGACCTGACTCTCTTGTCAGAGTCACAGGGGTCAAGGTGAAAATTGCCTTGTTGTTTGCTAGACAATCATGTATATGGTCAAAGGGGCTACCATCCAACAATAAGATCCTTAATTAGGTACTCAGGTCACCAAAGCAGACTCCTTACTTCGACTGGTTCACCCACAGGGAATCCAGAACATGTAAGTTAGGCTTTTGCTTTGACTCACACTCTGCAGGAGGCTTTTTCTTTTGATCGTATTAGGAATCTGCTTTCTGAATCAGGCACTTACTCAAAGCCTCTAAAGATGAGCACAGGAGTAACACCCCAGACACTCATTTACTTCTGATCAGCCACACTCTCAGCCACTTCATTAAACAGCATTTTACTTTGCTCCCTCCTTGCCCAGGTCCTACACTAGCTTGAAAAAACACAACTGTTTTGGAAGGGCTCAATTTTGAACAGAAGCTGCAACAGAAGAGATTTTGAACACCATTCTTTTCTTTCAGAGAGTTAAACCTATCTATCCACAAAAACAACATCTGACATAATATAGGGTTGCTACAGATTTTTATTCAGCTGCAGCAGTCTGAGCCCCAAAACTGGAGGGCAGACTGAGGAGGGAAGAAGACTAGCAAACCAGCTGGGGAATGTCTCACACCTGCTCATGCTGCACAGAGGCTCTGCTTAGTGCTGAGAGTTTCCTCTAACTGCACAAACACTGAAGCCCTCTATAAAGTATTTTCAGTCAAGAAAAGAAACAAAGAAAGAAATGCTTATCTGGTCTGCTCCTAACAAGCTTTTCGATGTGGTTTTGTGGATGTTTGTATTCTACTTCCCACAATCCTACAGATAATTTTTGCTCTTAGTTGGGCCTAAAATATCCCGGAATTGTATTATGATTCAGTGCACTTTATTAGCATAATACCCAGGAGCCTAGAGCTTTGAAAACCAAGGCACTAATGGTAGTTTCAGAGGGTAAAAAAACATGCTTAAGTGATTTGCAGCTTAATATTAATTCTTTACCTGAAATTTCTGGAAATGGAGACTTGTCTTCTTTCCAGAAGTCCCCATGACAAACAGAAAATCTGGAGTCAGCACAAAAGGAACTCTTTCCTTATTAATCCCAAGGAAGCTTTTGTAATTCCCAAGAATATGGCCAAAATCAATATGGAAAAGGTTACCTTCATAAAGAGAAGAAGAAGAAATCACAATTAGACTCAAATACAATAAACTGCCAAGAACACTTCCTTGTATTCACAGTTGTTCCAAACCCTTGCTTTTGGGTATCACTCTTTAGTTCAGCAGAAAAGACTGTTTCCTCTCTTTTCTTGGGGGAAATAGGTAATTCTGTCCTCTTGGCAAAATTTCTTTTTATGTATCTTCAGCAGTGGTTAAAAACCCAACAGAACTGCTGCATTTTCTAAACATACACTCACAGCTGTTCTGAAATCAGCCAAGGAAAGTTGTGCCTCATACCCATAACAGTCAGCACATCAGTACATGGAGAAGGATTGAGGGTTAATTTTCAAAGACCCATGGGATTCTGGCACTATCCAGCTCCTTGGCAAACATCATTGACTAGAACATGCTGCTTCCTCACAGACCTGTATTAGTGAGTCCTAAAACACCTTGTAAGTCTGCACTGTCACCCTTGGGATAGCTTTGAGAGAGTAGTAGGGTATCAATTCCCATGAAAGTGATGAAAAACTCCCTTTTAAGGCTCATTACACCTACAGGACTGGAGTGTGCTACTGCTCTGCAGATTGCTTTATTCCAGGGTAAGGATACAAGAGTGTCATTACTTAAAAACAGAGATTTGTAGCAGTGGTACGTGCATAAAAAGAGACCAAACATCAAATTATGTAAGATGATACTTAACAGTGATCTGTAGGTGGAACATCCTTAGATGCTCCAGATTCTAAACCAGCTTCCAAGTTCTTCCAACCCACCAATGTGACTCTCTGCAGACCTCTCAGACTGACATCCCTCTGGCTTCTGAAGCTCAAGACAACTCCTGTGAAAGACTCTAAGGCAAACCTGCTCCTGACCACCACAGAATTAACACTTTTTCCTCTGTTTGCCTGTCTACTGACCTGTGCCTCATTTTCTGCCAAAGGAAATTAACATTGCATTCTATTATATACAATGTTAAAATTAATGCATTTCTTTGCCGTTTTTTCCTCAAGGACTTCTGGTGAACTTTTTTACTGAACTACTTCAATTAGCTCATTTCTGCCTTCAGGGTATTTCTTCCCTCTAGCCTTCAACTGGTAAAACTTTATAATATGATTAATATTAAATATCCACCCTCCTAACTAAGCCCTAAAGTATTTTCTGTCTTTCAGCAGAGACTAATTATGAAGCAAGAAGAGCATGAAACTAAAAGTGAATTCCTTAGATCAAATAAAACTCTTCCATATATTCTGCCCATTCTGGGGTCCTTTCTGGGGCCTCCATAGGTAAGTAAAATTAAGGATGAAATGATGTGCAGCTACAGAAATAATTCCCAAAGTTTGTAGTATGAAAAAATTATGGGTTTTTTTTAGGACTGCAACCATCCCACAGATTTTAGTAGCAAAAAAAATACACTCCACATACACTTTTATTTCCCAGGATTTTTTTTTTACAATGGTACATAAAGCAAATATATTCCTCAGAAGTGAAAACAGTCCAGAACCATCTGAATTCTGACACAGATACAGTCCCACTGACCTCTGTCAGAACCACATCCACAGCCTTTCAGACAGGTGAGCAGCTCTCTGCTTTATAAAGTTATTTTGATGTTTAGATCTTAGATGTGGACACTCAAAAAATCGATTTACATTCCTCATGACTTACTTTGTATCAAACTGCTCCTTGGAAAAGAATGGCTTTATTAATGACAAATATCTAGAGCCTCTAGGAAGGCCAACAGGGATGACAATACATTTCAATGTCACAGGAGGACCTGAGCTTGTAAGCAACACTGACAGAATTGGACTGTGTCTCTACATTCTTTGTTCAATGCATTATTTATCAAAACAAAAGACAAATCTAGTGAAGTACAGACAGTCTGCACTTCTATGAAATTCTCAAAAATCCACCCACCTGTTTCTGTAATCATAATGTTGTCATTGTGCCTGTCTCCTATTCCAAGTACAAAGGTTGCCACACAGTATCCAGCACAAGAATAAACAAATCTTTCCACAGCTGCCTGAAACTGAAAATAAATCTTAGAGATGTTAAATGCTTCAGTGCTAGACACTAAATGCAATCATTCTCAAAGTTATGTGCCTTTCTGTTGACATGTAGCTATCAACATTTAGACAAACTGTCTTGTGAAATACAGCACTGCTCAGCAGAGATTAGGATCACAGCCCTGCACTGCACTCCCAGGCTCCATCCCTCAGCACAAAGAAAAGCATCTAGTTGCCTATGCATTCTGAGGAAAAACAGCTGGCTGAAAGCTCTAACAGGTCAGTGGACCTATGCAAGCAAAGCAGTTGTGAGTACCCAAACCTGTATCTAAATCCCCTAAACCCACACAGCCTTTCAGTGTTCTTAGATGTCCTTTCAATCTGCTCCTCCTGTGTCACTTCTAACTTCCACTGACAAAGGAGTCGTTTCAAAACCATCTTGTCTCCCAGGAGTTTGGCTGCCAGCTGGATGCTAAAGGCTCTTTCACAGACACCTGCAGCTGAGTGCAGGGAAAATGAATGGATTTTTCTAACTCCCCAAAGTAACAAACACATGGGCTCTGTGCTCCTGAATTAGTAGGGTGCATTGAAAATCCTACTTAAAAATCTGAAGAACTCACCTTCTCTTCGATCATGCACCTTTCCTTGAGCCACTGGTTTAGTATTTCATCCTTAAATGCACCAGTGTTCCCAACTGTACTCTGCTGAATTTTGGCAATTGTTGTAGCATCTTTCACAATTTCGATCATTCCTAGAGAAAACAATGGAGAAGTCAGAAGTTATTACATTTCTATCAAAGCCTATTAAAAATACGCAATATTAAATTTTAAACTGTGTTTTTAAAATCAACTGCAGAACTTCACAGGTTGTGAGCAGAAATTGATTTTACAAGCAGCAGTGGCTCTTGTCCATTCCCAGCTGAAACCAGCTTGTAACTTGCCTGGCATCCTCAACTCCTCCTCTCTTAAAATCAGAGTATCACATGATGAGTGGGGACCCTCTGCATAAGGCTTTTCCCAGGGGGAGGAACTACTCCTGTCCTGAGCCCCATTCACATTCTCCCCAGCTTCTCTCCACCTTCACAAATTTGAGGAGCTGAAGAAAAGCTGCAGTGTTGCAGCAGTCTGGGGATGCAAGTGTTGCCAGAGCTGTGGCACAAGATCAGAGCTCGCCCTCCTGCAGTAAATCCAATTTGAGCTTAAGTGCACATACACACAGAAAGGTTTAGAAACAGCAAAACACCGTGAGGTGTAGCTAGTGAGGAATGGCTGGTGGAAAGCTCTGGCTGTCAGGGCCCAGAGGTCTGTCCCTAAGCTGTATAGACCCTTGCAAAGGCAAATCAGCACCGCAGCAAAATGGTGCAGAAACAAGGCCTTGTACTGTGCATGCCAAGAGGGCATGTGATGGAGAGGAAGCTGGAGGGAAAAGCAGAAACAGAGGCTGTAACACAACTCTGCACTGCAGCCAAGACTAGCAAATGCAGTCTGCCCTCGAGCTGGGCATGCCTGTATGGGGGGAAGTCAGATCTTAGTTGAACTGATTTGGTAATTAGAAATATTTTATTTTCTTCCTCTGGTTCAAGTTCAACAGTGTCTTCTACCTGCAGCTCCAGCTCAGAGATAAGCAAGCAGACCAAAGTAACCCTTTCTCCCTAAAGTGATCCAAAGCAGTTTCTGATTCGGTTTCAGTTTGACTTTCTCTGAAACAGATCAATTTCTTTCTATTCACAGTCCTACCCTTTTGCAATGACTGAATTATGTGCAATTTCTTCAGTAACAGACACAGTAATCTCTTCCTGCCTCTGCCTTCCATGCATGGCTGAATTCCCCCTGGAGGTATTTCTTCTGCCTTGGAGTGGCCTGGATTTGTTGGTAATAAAACTATTGTGGAAATACGACCTCTGAAACCCACCGCCAAGGCCACCAAATTAAAGAGCTCTGCATTTTGGTCTGTGCTTGCCAAGCTGTTGTTTTCCTCCCGGGAGTGAGCTCCGGATCACATTCCAGCTGTTGAAAAGGTTTCTCCTGCCTGTGCTCACAAATCTCCCTCTACCGGCCAACAGCTCCTGGATGCAGAGGGAGCAGAGCTGGTGCAGAGGCATCTTCTGCAGCCAGGACAGAAGTTCTGAGCCGGCTGCGTTCAGCTGGGAGGAAGTGCAGCAGTAAATGCACTATATGATGTGTTTCTGGGGGTCTGTGACTCTTCCCAGGGCCAGCTTGAACTTCTCGAATTGAGCAGTGAGGCAGCAGAGTAAGGAATGGTAACTGCCTTGCAGAGCTGGGAACAGATGGGCAGACAAAGGTGGAGGGAACGGGGTATGAGCTTTTACCAGGGATACAGAGAAGATCAAGTTCCTGCTGCAGAGGTCTACTTGGCAGCAGACAGATGTTTCCAGAATCACAAACTGCCTTGAATGCAGATGTCTTTAACAGACTGAGACAGCTCTACCCAGGAGGGGATGACAGCCCCAGGTGTAAGACACTTGCTTCCCCGTGCTCAGTGTACAATGGGGTATTGTCCTTGTGTCAATACACAGAAACTGCCCAAGTTCCATGGAAATACCAACAGGGAGGGAAGGAGCAGCGTGGAAAAAGACTGCAAACCAGTGTTGTGAAAGAACATTTGCATGCCACTACTCTTTGGGTTTGTTCCAAACAAGCATAAGCTCTACATCAAAGTGTCCCACATTGAGTGTTACTAATTTAGGCTGCAGGTACTCTCAGCAAACTGAGCAGGAGTGTCTACACGATTAACCATGCCCCTGCTGTGGTGCTAAAAGGATGCTAAATTCTTACATCTCTTTCATACATAGAGGCAAACAAGACAAAAGGATGGGGAATCAATTAAGAATTCATGAAAGAATAACAAAGGCTGTAACTTGAACATGAGAATGCTGGGATCACTGCCAGAATTCCTTCTTCTTCCTCCAGTTTTTCAATACATTACCTGGTCTTAAGATGACTTTAAACAGAATTAAATCCAATCCTAAAAAATCTCTCTAAAAACTTAGGTTTGTTTTAATACATCTAGAGGAGAAGTAAAATACCCACCCCTTCTTATATTTAGAGTTAGTTAGCACTTTGATGCATAATGTTCCATTTCATTTATTATTAAAATTCTATCAATACATATTATTTAATTTTAAAACATTTATATTAGGATAAAAGAAACTATTTTTTTTTGCCACTGTACCAGATACTTTTTTTATTGAGTTTGGGTTTCCTGCATTGCTGAGATCTCCTAAAGTTAAAATAAAGGATGATAAAAATTTTATGCAGCAATGGATTTTAGAGAGGAAGTACATTATAGATTTATATTAAAAAGTGTTTTTACTTTTATTGGGATTTCTTACTTGATTTCTCTCACTATGATTCTAAAAAATCAATGGATTTTAGAGAGGAAGTACATTACAGATGTATATTAAAAAGAGTTTTTACTTTTATTGGGATTTCTGACTTGACTTCTCTCACCATGATTCTAAAAAACAGATCATCTATGCTGCAGGAACTAATGCCCTCTGAGAAATATTGCTTCTACCTAGTAGAGGGTACGAAGCTTTAGGTCAGGGAAAAAGAAGGTATTATGTTTTGCTTTTCTTTATTTTATCAACACATTAAAATTCATCTGGAATAAGTCACTCACTCTCACTGCTGTTACATGCTAAATACTGTTATTAAAAAGAAACTTGCAGCATGACTCAAACAATTGGACTTGTACAGGACTCCCAGTCAGCTAAGCTGCTGCAGCACTTCAGGGATACTCACCAGAACAGAGTGTGCAATAAACTGCTATTTACCTCAGGACCACAGGAGGTATTAGAATGGTTCTTTCACACACAACTTCTGCAAATATGGTATTTTGAATTTCCAATCACACTAAGTGTGATCACATACCTATTTTGTTCCCTGTAGAAATACAACCATAGGGTAACAAACAGAGGTCCAAGGATTCAGCTTCCCAAATGGATTCCATAATTCGAAGAATCTAGTAAAAACAAAAGGTATATGCAAAGTTGTTTCAAATCATTTGAACATGATGCGAACTCATACAAACAACACTACCCAGACTTCTGAGATGGAGCTAAACTTACTTGGTTCATAAAACAGATTAAGAGATAACCACAGAAAGTGTGCAGCCACTCGAGATTATCAGTTACAGAACCAGGGTTTGTATTTCCTCATCTGTCCTGTGACCAGGCAATCTCTAAATTTTATCAAGTATCAATAAATACATGGTATGAGACTGAATACATTAGCAAGTATGTCCATTTTTCTCCACAAAATATCCCCAGAAGTACTAACATCCCAGTTGTCAGAACAGTCACTGAAGTATTACTAATGTTACCTGCTGATTCCTTTTTCATTTGCTAACTTCACCCATTGCATACATGATAAAAATGCTCCAGCAGAAAGCCAGTCCATCTTGCACTCAGTAAGATTCTGCCTCTAGAACACCACATTGTGAAGTATGTATGGCATGTGGCAGGAAAAAACAGGGTGACAGTACGTACTGGTCTGGCTGGGATGAAGCTAATTTCTTCAGAGCAGCTGGTAGGATGCTGTGGTTTAGGTTGGTGACCAAAGCAATGCTGGGAACACAGTGATGTTCCTGCTCTTGCTCAACAGTGTTTGCTGAGCCTCAGGACTGTCTGTTTCTCACTCTGCCTCACTGTGACTAGATCAGGGGGTGCACAGGAGGTTGGGAGGGGACACAACCAGGCAGATGACCCAAACCAAACAAATGCTGACAATGTCCTGCTCAGCAATAAAACAGTTTATGTAGGTTAACCACCTTCTGGGCAGGAACTGGTTGGGCAGTGGTCTACCCATGGGATGTGGTGAGTGACTGCCTGAGCATCACTTGTTTTGTTTTCTTTCTGTCTTCTTCCACTTCTACTTTGCTTATTCAATAATTTTGAGCTCAACTCACAAGTTTTCTTGCTTTTACTCTTCCTTTCCTCTTTTCACATCACACTGGGGTTAATTCACAGCACAGAAACATAAACTTTACTTCAAGAAAGATCCAGTGTTGGTGTCAGCCCTACCATACAGCTGGAAAACCAAAAGACTTGTATTTCATATAGGCAGTAAAGTATACACACACACTTCCAGAAAGTAAAGTGATTTTTAAATGTTTTAAAATGTTCACATTATTAAATTTATACATTTCAGCTATCATACCTGTAAAATAAGCATGTCCTGGCGGAGGTCATCTCCATGTTTGAAGATTATGCCTATGGTTTCGTTTGACAGAGCTGTTGGATCAGCACATTTAAACTCAAGCCAGAGAGGTTTCTTCTTAGATGCCATTACTTTACATTTTTCTATCTGTGAAAGACACATTTATTGCTCACTGTACTCCAGTGCCACTAACCTTTTCACACAGCAGCTACAGAACAGTTTACCAACTTCCAGTCAGTGATACCACACAAAACACACCGAAAGGAGTGGGTTCAATTGCCACATAAAGCCTCACTGAACCTGCACAACTTTTAACCACTGTTCCTGGTAAAGGAAAAAAATATAAATCTTGACTCTAAAAACTGGATTTAGCCTGTAAATCTGCTTCAAACTGTGCTGCTTTGGGCTGAAGTGGAGTTAGCTTTCTTCACAGTGGTTAGGATGGGGTTTGTTTAGGATTTGTGCAGAACACAGGGTTGAAGGTCTGGACCTAAACCTTAATGACAGGTATGAATCAGGGTAAGACAGAGAAAGTAACTGGAAGAACAGAAATTGAATATCCCAAAGCTCCTGAACTTAGATAAAACAGCTTCATAGAGGTATTTAAATTAAAAAAGAGGTTGGATACTTGGTTAAATCTTGGATTAAACTAATGCAAAAAGCATAACTGCCATTCAATGATTAGAATTTTATGAGTTGTGTTTTTTTAAGTGCATGGTGCATGTCATTACCCTTACAACAAATGGTAGGAGTTTTAGGAACAAAAACCTACTGAGTCCATGAAATGTCATCATATTCACACTCAAATAAGACCTTTAGACATGTTAGCAAAACTTTTTACCAAATGACACATACTTGCAATTACATTTTTTTTCAAAAACAATTTGTAGAAATATATATACTCACCACTAAGGCTCCTGCTCTTAGCCCAGGATCATATGGAACCCTAAAACTTTCTGGAAGTTTGCTGTCCTGTAATTTTTCAAGCTTTTGTCTCAGCTGTGCAATAACTGCAATTACAAGTACGAAAACACAATGAAATCAAAAGTTGGAAGATAAAAAGGTTATTGTTAATGAGACTTGTTAAGCATCATGATTTAGCTAAAAAGCTTCATTTAGCTACTTTTAAAATGGCTTTCCTCATGGATCTCCTGATGTGAGGAGCAGATGAAGACTAACTTGCACTATTAATGGTCAGGGCTGTTTCAAATACCTAAAGGTAAAAGTCTTCAAGCACCTCCCAAGTGCTGTGCCCCCCATGCAGTGTCAGAAGCAATGCACAGTGCTTGGTGTTCTGAAAACTCAGGTTACATTAAAACACCACTTTTCACTTAAAAAACAAAGCACAGCAGAACACACCAAGAAATATTTTGCCCTTATAACTGCCAGGAAATACAGACAGACTTCTGGCTTGGAATTCTTGGAGTCAATTATACTGTAACCATAAGAAGACAAACTACAGAGATCCTGAATTTCCTATCCTCCTGAAACTGGTTCCATAGTGCAGCCTTGTTAATCTCACATTCCAGTAAGAAAAAAATTTGCTGTATAATTATATGAATGAGAATTTTAATGTTCATATCTAAACTGAATCTTTTAATTCATAAAATCTCAAGCTCCTGAATCTTCAGCTCAGAATAGTACAGATTATACAACATCTGATGTACTTTGTTCACCTCAGCTGGCAGGTGTTAGCAGCACCAGCAATACACTGGCTATCACCCTGCATTAGGACAAAGACCTGAACACTAGTTCTAAATGAAACTGCAGCTACACAGTAGAGGTTGCATAAAACATGTTCAAGTAATTTTGGAGGTAAAAATCAAAGAGCAAAAAAAAATTGTACTGAGAAAGTTGGACATGGACTTGGATACTTGATACAGAATCGTAACCATAGAATCACAGAATGGATTAGGTTGGGTTGGACAGGACCTTTAAAAGCCATCTAGTCCACCCCACCTGCAAGGAGCAGGGACACCTTCAACTAGATCAGGTTGCTCACAGCTCCCATCCAGCCTCACCCTGAATATTTCCAGGCATGAGGCATCACCTCTCTGGGCAACCTGTTCCAGTGTTCCAACACCCTCATGTAAAAAATGTCTTCCTTATATGTAGTCAGAATCCACACTCCTTTAGTTTAAAACCATTAATCCTTGTCCTATAGCTACAGGCCCTATGAAAATGTTTGTCTCCATCGTTTTTAATACACTGCCTTGAAGTACTGGATAGCTGCTCTAAGGTCTCCCCTGAACCTTCTCTCCTCCAGGCTGAACCACCCCAACTCTCTCAGCCTGTCCTCACAGCAGAGGCGCCCCAGCCCTCTGATCATTTTTGTGACCCTCCTCTGGGCTCATTCCAACAGGTCCATGTCCTTGCTGTGCTGAGGGCCCCAGACCTGAATGCAGCACTCCAGGTGGGATGTCACAAGGGCAGAGCAGAGGAGCAGAATCACCTCCCTTGACCTGCTGGCCATGCTGCTGTTGATGCAGCCCAGAATACTTTGGCTTTTTGGCTTGTGAGGACATGTCGACAGAAAATGAAGACAGTCAAAAGCTGAATCATGTTCATATTAAGAAAGTCAAGCCAAAAGAATTAGCCAAGATCTCACAGAACACAAATGTTATATCTATCCCACAGGACTTGAGTAAATAACTACCTAGCAGTGCCTGGTGACCAATGTGGTAGCTCTTCTGGTAAAAAAACCAATGTAATCTGAAAACTCTATGTCAACTGAAGTTAGCAGAGATTAGGAATTAGCCAATGTGGTAGCTCTTCTGGTAAAAAAAACAATGTAATCTGAAAACTGTATGCCAACTGAAGTTAGCAAAGATTAGGAATTAGTTGATTTTAAAACACAAGTGAAGGCACTTGCTAAAACAAATTTCAAGTTGATTTGGCTTAAGAAGGTGGTTCAGTGCATTTTAAGAGAAGAAACAGCTGCATAGACACATTCTTGGGAGACAAATCGTCCAACACAGAGCAGTGGTGAAAGCAGATAACCCTATGCAAGCTGCAATATTATGATCCTCAGAATTTATTTATTTATTATCACTTGCTATGTTCAAATATAAGCAAGTGGATTACATGGGAAGTGAAAGAAACAGTTTGACAGCCTGAGTGCTACTGGGCTAGTATAGACCCAACAGAGAGGAATTTATTCTTTAAGAACAATCCACAAACACTGGAGCAAGAAACATACATACCAGAATTAGACGAGACTGAATAATGGAATGAAATGAAATAAAACCAAACACTCAGATTACAAATGTGAACAACAATGAACATTAGAAAGGATGAGGCCAAAAAGAAGCAATAACCTAAAGAATAAATTTTGGGATATACACTTTTTAAGATGTAAGAAGCAGAGGGTGCCTGGAGGAAAAATTATATCCTCAATAATCTGAGAATAAATTACTTTAGATGTAGCATTAGTAGGACACAGTTTCAGGAAGCCTTATTCAGTGAAAATGTCAATTATGTAAGTCATCTTTCAGTGTTCTGCTGTACATTACACACAAAGATTCTCTAACTTCAAAACCTGGTGGGTGTTAATGTGATTGCTTTCTCTTCAAACTTTTCTTCTTTGCCCACATATCCTTCAGAGATAATGTATTATGGAATCCACTGCTGCTACAGACAGGTACATCTGCAAGGCTGGAAAGTTTCTTTCCAAAATATGGGATTCTGACTGAACACATTTAGGTTATAGAGCATTTTAAGATGGATTGTAGAAGGTTGTTTAGAAACAATGCTTTATGTAGAGGTTCAGTAAGTTCTTTAACTCACACTGTGTGGTATCATAACAGATATTACATGATATATTGCAGAATAAATGCCTATTTCCTTCAAATACCTTTTGAAGCACCACCACAGCCACTTCTGCATCACCAGAGCAGAAAAGCTTTCCCACCCAAGGACTTCCTGGCCTGGAACATACCAGGCTGAACATGCAGGAAGCTACAGCTTTTGGAATTTTCATATTGTCATATGTCTTCTGGCACTTACACCCAACACCAAACAACTAACAGGAACAATGGCAAACAAGCTTTTAAGGAAGTTGGGGGACAAAAAGAAAAAAAAGGCAGGCAAAACCCAGAGGTAAACAGGCATTGCATAACCCTGCTGTGGCTCCAGAACAGTGCTTACTAGAACTAGAAAAAACACCACCACATCTGTGTCTCACAGGACTCCCATTCAGCACATCTCAAAGCCTCAAAGGCTTGCTCTGTATATTCACCCCTGACCCACCAGTGGAGGCTGGACAGGACTCCTCCCCCATCTTCTTGCCAAGAGTGTTTCAGTGAGAGCTTGGGATGAGGCTGTGTTTCTTGGCAAGTGTCACTTCTTGTTTCCCGTTAATATTTGTGTCCTGGATTGTCTCTTTCTTCAGTGCTGGCATTCAGCTAAGGGTTATGTACAAGAACTTAGCTGTTTCCCAGTTGCATGGTGTGAGGTTTGAGAAGATAAGCCAAGGCATGGGAAAGTACTGGGTGCCTGTAACATTGATATTTGCTATCACCAATATTCTTCCCCTTTTTTGGGGTGGAATGAGCAAACAAATCGATTAGTGGTTCAGTCATTACTGACTTACACTCCCATTCTAAAAGAGGTAATAATGATGCCCTTTGGCAGTAATTTATCCACAAATGTTCTAAACAGTACAATTTGCTGCCTAGTTTTCCACATCCAAAGAGAAAAAACAGCATTATTACCAACAAAGAAATGCCTGTTAGCAAATACCTTGAGAAGTAACATCATACTTTTCTGCAGAAACTGACTTGATCTCCATTGTGACTTTATGCAGCAGCTCAATCACTTGAACCTGCTTCATGAAGTCATGCAGCATTGCTTTTCCACAGCCCCTGAGATAAGCTTCCAGGATGACTGCAAACCTCTGTTGGTAATGCATGGACTGGGCAATCTCACTTCTTAGGAACCAAAACAAGAAGTGACCAATTCTTTTGTTCTAGAGGCAAAGAAAGACAGCAGAATCAGCATGCATTTCTTGACAAAGGGTTTCAATAATGGCAGCAACTTTTGCATAAGTTGGCTGTATCTTGAAGTACTTACTCTCAAACCACGTTTCAGCAGAAATCTGGCCAATGCACTGTCATGATATGGCTCAAATTTCACAGCCTGAGTAATGCAAACATAGAAGACATGTTATTAAACACATTTAAGATCCCACTGCACTTACACTTTACTAATGACAACTAGAGAACACACTGCTGCAGGAGTAAAAGATGTTTAACAAAGCTGAAAACAGCAAAGCAAAGCTCTGTGTCTGATTCAAGAATCATAGAACCATAGAATTTAGGGATTGGAATGGACCTTACAGATCATCCAGCCCCAACCCCCTGCCCTGGGCAGGGACACCTCCTCACTAGATCAGGTTGCTCAAGGCTCATCCAGCCTGGCCTTGAA
>NW_008677775.1:6703-13848 GCF_000695815.1 Acanthisitta chloris | reverse complement strand
GTCCTGCGGCTGCAGCCCAGGATTCCATTGGCTCTCTGGGCTGAGCTCACACTGCAGCTCATGGTGAGCTTCTCATCCACTGGACTTTTTCTTTGCAACAGGTTCTTTTCAGGTTTATTTTTAATGCAACAAAGCAAAGTGCGGAAGAGCAAACCAGTGAGACTGACCTGAGCAAAACAACATCATTCTCAGGCCACAGCAAAAAACAGCAAGATCAGAAAACAGTCTGATATCTGACTGACACTGAGAAGGCTTGAAAAGATTACTGCCAGATGAAACGACCTATTTGTAATCGTTCTTTAATTTAAAAAATACTTTTAACAAAAAAAACTAAAGTCCTGGTTTTGGAGAACATCCACTACTTTGGTACTAGGGCACCAGGGTTCACTGCTGGGTTCCCCAGAGAGCACAGGATACAGGAGCAGCTTCTCAGAGCACCTATTGGGCCTTTAACTCCTAAATGTCTGACAGAATAAAGGCTCTGACACACATCCTACATTCATGGAGTACAATTAAGACTTCACCAGAGCTTCTTCTTTAACAACTCTGTGAGAACAGATGTATTCTTTCTCTTCCAAAAGCTGTTCCCCTCCACCCAAGCCCACAGACATTTCCAAGCTACTGCCAAAAAAGGGTGGGAAAAGAGTCAACAACAGTGCTGAAGTGTCATCATTGCATTTTTTTTCTGTTATTCTCTCCTCCATCCCAATAATCAAGTGAATTGGTCTACCAGAAAACTACCACACTTTCAGGTACTGGGCTGTGCCAGGGAACTTATCTACTTCAAATTGATTTCCCAGCAGCTTCTTTCCTGTTGCTTGAGGAACTCCAGTTTGTATTACGATTAATGGTGGAATAAAAGTATTCATGTATATCCCATGGCAAGAAAAGACAAATAAGAAGCAAACAGTCTCTGAAAGAGTCACAAAATCCCTGTCATGGACTGAAGGGGCTGGTGAATGGCTTCAGGTTCTGAAACAGAGTGCCAGGAAGCAGCCTGTAGGGAGATTAAGGGGAAACAAAGGGATGCGCAGAGCGCTGGGTGCATGTAGTACGCTCAGCTTTCAGAGGCAACAAAGGATGCAAACCTCCAGCAACAGTTATTCACCAGAACATAATGGCTCTTTCAAGATCCCTGCAGTCTGCAGCTTGCAAAGAAGCAACCAAGCCATCAGCAAAGGTCTGCTAAATTCATTGAACAAATCATAGAGCTTTATAAACTCTTAAAAGTCCTGTGGCACACAGTTGCTCTTTTTGGTATTAAAACATCCACACATTTCTGAAATGTAAGTTGTCCTGTGGGTTTATTCAGTAGTAAAACACAAAATCCTTTTTTTTTTTGGTCACCCTTCTAGAATGAACCAACTTAAAAAAGCATCACAAAGACATGTTCTTCCAGCTGCTGGTGAAGAGATGGGCAAGAAAGTCAAGCACCAGACTTGTCCTTCTATTGCATCATAATTCTGCAAGAACTGCCTTGACTGTCTCTGCAATGCTGTTTTTTTCCCCCAAGCAATAACATCTTATTTAGGAAAGATAATGAGAATCCACAAATACAAACTGATTTTACAACACATAGATCCTTTTACTTTGTCTATGAAATTATGAGGGATGTGGAGTGTTAAATTTTCACTGCAATAAGGAACCCAAAAGCAATAATTATCACATCAATTCAAATGGATTTGCTTACAGTTCCAAGAAAGCCTATAAAAAACCTCATTCTGGTATATACTGTGCTTAACATTCCCACTGCATATCCTTGAAAAACAATTTAAGACTGAAATACACCCAAACAACCAACCATTGCTTCAAAACAAAACCTCCTTATTAAAGCTGCAAATGTATTTTAACATAAAAGGAGACATAAAAACATATTACGAGCATCCTTATTGAGCTGATGTTTTAGAAATAATTATTTTAAGAACTCAATTCCTTTGTTTTTTTTATTTCCCAAAGCCAAATATCAACTTTTGCATAGCCACAATAAAAGCTGCCCATTGAAATGTGTCTGCTGGCACTTCCTCAGGTCCCTGCAGGCACCTTTGCCTTGTCAGCTCAGCAGAAGAGCTTCACTCACTGCCATACCCACACAGCACACTCACTGGGGTTTGTCTTACTGCATTTTAACTATCCTATCCATGTTTTGTCAACTCTATAGTGAAGGACAAATAACTACAATAGGTTTATTTATGGTGTGGCTGCTTCTGTTTGGGCTAAACCTGGGAAGAAATACAATGCTTGCTTGATTTCTACCTCTGTGTGGAGGTAAAATGGGTATACCCTGTGCAGAGGGAAATAAAGCATGAGGTGTGCATTTGAAAAGTGATGACCATTTGCAGAAGAGACATCTCAGATGTGTCCACTACAGCAGAGGAACAGCTGACATCCATTCTCTGAAAGATGTAGATTTTTAAACTTTCCTGCAGGATGCTGACAGCCTGTGCCCCATTGTTAGCTGAGAAACAAAGACAAGGAAAGCAGCAAAGAGATAAAGACTGGAGTCTAGCATTGTTTTCCTTTCTAAGGATGGCAATCTGATAATTTTATAATCTTACAATTTCAACAGCTCTTACTAAAAATGACCCAGTGAAGTTAATCCACTATGATTTTATGCTACAGCATTTTATTTAACTGTTAGAGAGATTTACCCTTTTTTAAACTCACCAAATTTGTACTTCCTGAAAACAAACTATTTCAAAAACAAATGGAAAAAACCCCCAGTATTTCCCCCATTCTCCCAGGCGTTTTGATAGCAACCAATCACCATCCCAAACTCCTAATTTGGATACCAAAAAAAGAAAATAAAATTGCTGAGCCACATGTAGACAGCAAGAGCTCACAAGCCAAAGCATATATATAGCAGCAGCTACGTGGGAGGCCCAATGAGGTAACCCTAGCGACTCCTTTGGCTAATGCAGAAGTGCATAAATTCTGCCTGGGGAGCCTAATCTTCAGACAAGCAAAGACAAGGCTAGAAAGGCTTTGTTTAAAGCTCTAGTGATGTGCAGCAAAATCTGAAATACTAGCTTCATTTTCCAGGGAACCAGGGCTCTCTCTGGAGAAATGAAAAGCCCCATCCTGCAGCCTCCCCAGCTGTGGCAGTTCCATTTCTGTTTGTTTTTAATTTTGAATGCCCATTTTGTCCTCTGGTTCTTTGAAAACAGTATTTCCTGCTCTGAGGGATGACAGCCTTGGCACGCACAGCAGAGCTCTGTCAGGTGTGGGAAGGCTGTGGAGTTGTCTGGCTTCAGAGAAGAACCAGGAAGAACCAAGGGGTTACAGCTTCCATCAGCCATCAGAGGAGAGACTGCTACTGACAGGCTGTGCCCAGGGATGACACTGATCTCAAAAAGCAACCTAAACAATCTTCTTGTGCAACTGCTGTAAACCTTCTCAAGATTTCATCTGGCAGATCTGCACACAAAGCGCTTCAAATCCATACAGCAGAGATATGAATCATTAAAACCACAATTTTTCACCCAACTTCCCAGAATAAATTAATCTTATTATGTAGTCCTAGCAACTCTTTAGTTGCATCCCACATTTTTTGGGGAAGCTTCTAGATAAATCTGGTCCCCTTAACAGTACAAGACCGAGTCATTGCAACATACTGTGTTACTGCACTGGTGCTCTTGACCTAAAACCCAACCCAGATCTTCCTTCAGGCCTTGCCCATAACATCTTTGGTCCTGCACTTTGGCCATACCAATCCCATGCAGTGCTCCAGGCTGGGGACAGAGTGTCTGGAGAGCACCAGGCAGAAAGGGACCTAGGAGTTTGAAGATATAGAAAACATGAGCCAGCAGTGTGCTCAGGGGGCCAAGAAGGCCAATGGCATCCTGGCCTGGATCAGGAACAGTGTGGTCAGCAGGACCAGGAGGTGATTCTGCCCCTGGACTCGGCACTGGTGAGGTCACACCTTGAGTCCTGTGCTCAGTTCTGGGCCCCTCAGCTCAGGAGGGACATTGAGGGGCTGGAGCAGGTCCAGCGCAGAGCAACGAGGCTGGTGAAGGGACTGGAGCACAAGTGCCATGAGGAGAGGCTGAGGGAGCTGGGGGTGTTCAGCCTGGAGAAGAGGAGGCTCAGGGGAGACCTTCTCACCCTCTGCAACTCCCTGACAGGAGGTTGGAGTCAGGTGGGGGTTGGTCTCTTCTCCCAGGCAACCAGCAGCAGGACAAGAGGGCACAGACTCAAGCTCTGCCAGGGGAGGGTTAGGTTGGAGATTAGGAAGAGATTTTTTCCAGAGAGAGTGCTCAGGCATTGGAATGTGCTGCCCAGGGAGGTGGTGGATTCACCATCCCTGGAAGTTTTCAAGATGAGACTGATGTGGCACTTAGTGCCATGGGCTAGCAGCCACAGTAGGGTTGGACTTGATGATCTTAGAGGTCTTTTCCAACCCAGTTAATTTTATGATTCTATGATCTGCCTTTAGTTTATTTCCATCTACCCTCTTCATAAACCATTGGCAAAGTCAGTCAACAGCTCTTCAGTGGCTGTGTGACTCAGACCTGATATGAACAGGATTAGAGACAGCACAGTTTAGGTTTACTCCCATCATAGCTGTGCTGGCACTAACAATTTCAGGAAAAACCTACTCCTACTGTGAACACAAGATGCAAATTGCAAGACACAAGGCAACGGTAGCACAAAACAACAACACAGACAAAAGACAAACAGTAGCAAAGTGTGTTTTGGGTCAATTTGGTTACTACCACTGCTTTCACTAAACACTGAAGACTTCAAAACTAGACCTACTCAGATGGGAATGGTGATGGGGTAATGCAAATACTCCTAGAAGGCAGAGTTCAAGAATGCAAATACACCTTACCTGCACCAGCTGTAAAAGATAATGAAGAACATCATCATCTTCTAAACTTTCCAGTTTTTGAACTGCCATTGCTCGGACATTTTCATCTGAAAAGTTACAGTCCAGAAGTTGCATGGTGAGTCCAACATCTAAAGTGCTCTGATCCCAAACCTCTTTTTTAGCTAGCAACTGGTATGTTTTGGCCACTATTTCTTGTTGTCCCCATTTCACAGAGCTAAGCAGCTTAGGATATGCCTTGGGGTGCTTTATGCTTTCATATCTAAAGTGCCACAACAGTTCTTTGTCCTCAGGAGAAAGTGGGTTAAGTGGGTCAGTTGCTATGATCTCTTCAAGTTGCTTGCGAAGCTGGTTAGGCATTTCTGCTCGAGTCCTATCCCCTTGGGGGTCTGATGCTATCCTGTGCTTGGGCAAGGCAATTGGGTGACAGTATCTGTCCAGCACAATAGAGATAGCCATGGAGTTTTCTTTATCTGGGTTAGTTGCTGATGTGAGTTTGTCTGCATTGATACTTCCTTGTTCTTCCCCCTTGCCTGGGATTTTCCACATGTGGAGCACATACTCCCCACTTCGTAGCAAGAAACGGTGGTCTATCAACAAAAGATTTACATAATAGAGAAGCTGAGTTTTGCATTTTGAGTCAGTGTTGGGGGATTCATGTGACTGAAGGTTCGTCTTTGTGGACAGTCCTTGTGCTTTGCCACAGTATATCTGAAGGTTCAGAAGTGCTCCTTTAGGCAAATCCTTGATTTTGATATCAAACTCCAACCAAATATTCCACAGAACCTCCTCAGTAAAAGGCTTTGATGAAGTTCTTCTCTGTGAAAGGAGCTGCTGGCCATGTTGAATGTTGGCTTCCACAAACACAGTAAGATCAGTATTTCTGGGTAAAACTGGGATATCAATGCCAATTATTTTCACCCTAAATTTCCTATTACAATCCCACAGAGAGATAGTGAAGACTCTCTCATGATCTTTTCCATCTATTGTCAATTGTTCATGATACCCTGTAACTCCTGTGCAGTCATCCACCAAGGGCCATTCTTCCTTCTGAACCTCATCCTCATTTGGGTCAGGAGGATTGTCTAGGACAAGATGGATTTCTTCCCCATTCTTAAGGCACTGTCTTATCCAGTGAAAATCTTTGATTGGTGTCTCTCCAATAATGTACTCATCCCTTCCACAAATCCTGAGAACAAAATCCAGTTCGCTGTGATCTTCAGGAATATCCATCAAAGACTTTTTCTTTGCCATTTTTGTGAAAAAGCTGTGGAGAATCATGTCTGGAGTGTCATCTATGGACACTTTAATTTTCTGACTGGTTGTTCCTCTATGTATGATGATGAAAATGTTATTATTAGTGATCTTTTTAAATAAATATTCTGGGAGTGGTTTAGATGTAGTCCATGGGTGCATTGCATACAATTTGGGATCTCTGCAGGCTACCTCTATCATTCGTGGAGTGACTAGTCTACGCCTGGTAAATTCCAGTTCATCATCATGCACATTGCTGACATCAGTGACATCGTAACCAATTAAATTGTTCAGCTGCCGCTGAAATTCCTGAACTTCTTCTGATGGTTTTTGTTTCTGGACAACATAGATCTTGCCTACCTTTTTCTGTAACACTTTCCAGTACAGTATGCAGTCCAGTGTCTGTAAGAGTTGGTGTCTGTCATAAATTTCATACCATTGTCCTTTCTTCTGATACTGCAGAATGAACTGGTCTGGGGTGAAGGTGTGGTAGAAGTCTGTGGTTTGACTCATCTCTATTGCACGCATCCAAATCTGTGCTTTCATTTGCTCAACAGTACAGTTGCCAGCTATTTCCAGTAACATAATTTCTGGGACTTTTGTATGCTTATTGCTTGTAGGTAAAATGAACTCAATGGATATCAGTTCCATTGATGAAAAACTACTTGACGTACAATGAGGTTTCATTCTTCTTCTCCTTCGTTTGTTTTCCTCTCTCATAACAACAGGCTGTTCATAATCCTCCAGCTCCATGCCAGAAGAAATCTAGTAAAACATACAAACACTTGATTACTTTCTCATTTACATTTATCTTTACTCTTATTTTTTAATTCTTCTTGATTAAAATCATAGGCCAGTCAGAATTCAGCTATGTATGTGCTTTTTCTATTTCCACTCCTCCTTAATTTCTGGTCACAAGTAGAATTATAGAATCATAGAATTTTAGGGGTTGGAATGGGCCTTATAGATCATCTAGTCCCAACCCCCTGCCCTGGGCAGGGACACCTCCCACCAGAGCAGGTTGCTCAAGGCTCAATCAAACCTGGCTCTGAACACTGCCAGGGTT
>NW_008677775.1:0-6621 GCF_000695815.1 Acanthisitta chloris | reverse complement strand
TCCCCTCCTTCAATTTGCACCCATTACCCCTAGTCCTATCATTGCAGTTCCTAACAAAGAGTCTCTCTGCAGCTTCCCTGTAGCCCCTTCAGACTCTGAAAAGTTGCTATGAGGTCTCCATGCAAACCTTCTCCAGACTGAACAGCCCCAACTTCCTCAACTTGTCTTCACAGGGGAGATATTCCAGTCCTCTTACCAATTACCAACTCCTCTGGACTTGATTTACATAGGCCAGCTCAGATTTAATCTACTCAGTACCAAACATAAATTTAAAAAAACCCCAACAAACCAACCAACTTTCCAGTGACTAAATAATTAAAACAGAGCTTTTCAACATCCTTCCCAGATTTTGCTGAGGATAGAGTCCAAACGTGCAACCTCAGTATTGATTTGTTCTTGCTCCTATTTGAGCAAGCACTGATTCTTCTTCTGCTGCCTCATCTGTTTTGATGCTGCTGATGTTAACATAAGAGGATTTTCACAGAAATCAAAAGACAACCTACTATGTGTGAGAACACCATCCCACTGAGCTCCAGAACTGGCAGAAAGTAACAAAACAAGAAATTGTTTTTGCAGACTGGACAGAGCCTATTCCCAGATTCCTCTGCCTCACCTTTTAGTGATGAGCAATAACGACTTGCACCAAAAAAAAAAAATCACCCTTGGAATTCAAAAATCAGGGACTATTTCTAAAGACAGAGATTTAACGTGCATCTAAATTCAGGGTTAGTGTCCTTAGATGTGCTTCTTTTAAACAAATCAATTCACCAGACTGATAACATCCATCCATTTTCAAAGTACACACTTCCAGTATGAACCCTTAGATTGTTACACAAGAGAAATCTCCCAAGCCGATGCCAATTTATTACCCTATACATCAAATCCCACCTAAACCACTGGTAAAACATCAAACACAAGCAGCCTACCTTATCAGCATTCAGTAAACAAAACCACTGCTGCTCACAGTTAATCTCCAGTGAACAATACTAAAGTGGAAATTGCTCACCGGGAGCTGGGAAGAGGAAGGCAGTGCTGACTGAGCACACGCGCTCAAGCCAAGTTACAGCAACACACTCAACTTCTTTTCCAAACAATTTCTGCACACAAAACCTGTCTCTAACTGCTGGAGAAAAGTAAATCCAGCGTAATGATGCCTTAGCAGATAATAAAACAAGAAGATAAAAATATAAAAGGTTAAACTGAAACAACATTTCATACTAACAGTTGTTTTTTCAAGTTCCGGAAAGTAACGCCTGTGGACACATCACCTCTGCAACTGATGAAGTACAAGGAAACATTACCTGCTTGTAAAACAGAGGCTGAACTGCTGAAGACAATTCATTTGTTTAATTTCTGAAGTTCCTATTTTTTTAAGGGAAGATCATTCACACAAAAAATTTCTTTGTTCAAGCTGTTCTGCTTTTCTCGCTCGCCCTCATATCCAGATGCAGAGGAAGTGCTGCACTTACCAGGAAGGAAGTTTTAACCAAGTTGATTATTCATATGATTGCTCATTTTAAAAGAAGGCAGAATGCTTTTCCTGTCACAGCAGTAAAAATACACTAACAGTACACCGATTTAACACACACACATAGAAAACATGCTAAAAGCCTTTTAAAAATAGAAAAGAACAATCCGGGGGAAAAAATCCAATTAAAGCAAATAAAGCATTTTAAACCAATATATTTTTGAGAGATTACTTTGTAAAGGAGTCAGCTCATGGAATCATCAAGGTTGGAGGAGATATCTAAGATCACAAAGTCCAATCATTAACCTGCCACTCTGCTTTAACCCCTAAACCCTAAACCTTATCCTCCAGCACCAGATCCAGATGCCTCTTAAACACTTCCAGGGATGGTGACTCCACCACCTCCCTGGGCAATATTCCAGTGCCTGAACACCCTTAACAGGGAAAACATTTTTCCTAACATCTAATCTGAATCTCCTCTGTCTCAGTTTATGATAAATACCAGATCAAAGGCAACTAAATCTGCCATGTATCATTATTTTTATTTTCTGGTGATAGGTCTTTGAGGACTCCCAACCCAAATTCACTGGAGTTTTTAAAGCCATTCTCTGTGCAGGCATCACATAAAGATTATATCTGCCAAGGATTTTGCATGGTAACCTCAGCAGTAAAACTGCTGAGCAATCTTCGAGTATTTTTAACTCAGTCATTTAGGATTACAAACACACAATGAAATCCACTAGAAATGATGACTTAAGATGCAGGAAGAAATGTTGAAACTGTAGACTTTCAACCCTAATTCTTATGGTTAACTACAACCTGAAGAGCTGCTCCTCTACTAAAAAAAGTCCACACAGAAAAAAGATTTGGCAAACCATGTACAGAACAGAAAGAAGAGACAGAAAAACCTCTAATTGTATCTTTTTTCCTTATGACTTTTCCAGTGAAACACTGGCCATTCTGAAGACCAACAAGTACTACACATCCTACAGTGGCACATATCCTACAAAAATGATGACTCTTGAGAAGGAAGAAAGCAGTATGAAACAAATGAGAGGTCTTTTAGGACAAGTGAAGTGGTGATGCCTTTTTTTTTTCTTTATCATCTGCATGCTTCCTATTTGCAAGACATATTTTTTCATTAAAAAGTGAAAAAACCCCACCTCCCTCTGTAGTCTGACAAAATCTGGCAAAAATCTGTAATCTGACAAAATCTGGCAAAAAAATCTGAGAGTGTGTTACCTGCCTCCAGTGTGCCATTCTCAGCCTCTGAAATTAACACTTTGCCAAGGTTAAAAACCAGAAGATGCCCTCCAGCATAGACACAGCTCTTCTCTCTCAGAGCATCATTTTGCTTGGCAGCTAAGACTGATTTCTTTCTAGAGGCTGCTTTTCTCAGGAAGAGAATTTGGGGAAAACACACTCTGTCCCAGCTCCCTCTACCTTGTAGAGCCAATATTGGAATTTTCTCAAGGCAGTGGAATAGTTGCCCTGAACATTTTGTTGATGATATTAATCTACCCATCTTGGCTGAGGCACCTCCAACACTCCGGCTCCGTACGTGTGCAGCCTGTCAGCATTCATCAGCACTACACACTGTGTTCTTCACTTCTAAAATGTAATGCAGTAGCACATTTTTCTTTGTTTAAACATAATCAACTAGCATTAAGGGTTTTCTCATGCCAAGAGACTATGTAGATTTACTACAAATATACCTTGTTCTAAAATTTGTGTGCTGCCCCTATTAAGGAACCTGGACTCAGTTTCATTGGGTTCTGCAGATCTAAGAAAGCTTCCTGGTTTAAAATGTCCTCAGCTTGCTGCCAGGTGCTGTGCACCTACAGATTAATTTTCCAAATGCATGTGCACACAAATAGTCCCTCTCCTGCTAAGCTCTTCTGACACTACTCCCTTGATCAAGACCATCAAGACAACCAAAGGCAGCATCTCCACCTCATGCAGCAGAGAACTACCCTGCACACTATTCAACAAATGCAATTGTTTCACAGTCTTACCCACTTATAACAACAGGCACAGCAATACTGTGAAAGGTTCAGATATTCCCCCACAAACTATCAGGTACAACACAAAATGTTTGGCACTTCAGTAGCTGCCCATGCAAGGCTCTTTTCTCCTAAATTCATTTGGGCTGTCACCTGCCATGCCTAGTCCAGACCAATCCAACCCAATCTCCACCTCCAGTTCTGCTCTGACCCCTTTTCAGCAGCTTCAGAACGCAGTCCTTGGAGTGATGATTGTCTCTAATCTGTCTCTGCAATGACAGACACAAAACTGTCCCCATTCATAGGTGACACCACATTGTATCAATTTTCTGCTAATCCACATGTAGGCAAAACCGTATTTCCTCATGCATATAAAACTTGGGATATTTGTAATGGAAAATCATTTAAACTAAGTTCCTAAACCCTTTGTCATGCCTAACTTTTACTTAGAGCATTGGCACTTCTATATGTCTACTGCAACAACACCCCAAACAAACAGGAAAAAAAGAATCATGTTTTTTTATTTCTAATTCTAATGAGCCTCATCAACCCTGAATATCCCTGGATGATGAGAACTGTTCTCCCACTGGTCCACAAATCCTGACGGTGTGCAATGGAGCAGGAGGAGGTGGGTCTGCAAAAGGTAACTAAGACAAGTAAACAGAATTGCCTTTCTCTCCAGTAGTGTTCCTAACTCATCCCTCAGGTCAGCAACCTCACCATAAAAAGAACACCACAAAATTTGGTTAATTTTCACCTGGATCAGTTCCTTGATCTGACTCATCACTTGCAGGATTGGTAGGGCAGTGAGGGAAGGGAAGGGAATGGAGCCAGCAGTTAAGCATAACTGGGATTGAAACATGACTCACAGCAGGATTAAGAGATGAATTAATGAGTAAACTTGTTAAATTATTTGAAAACACTGACTGAAAGGTGCTTTAAAAAGACAATGTGGTATTATGATTAATTACTTCTTCTATCCAGCTACATAAAGTTTAGGGTAGTTGTCAATCTTCATTGCTGTGTTAAGACTGTTTGTTTCACCAGTTACTATGATGCTTATTCTATATTAGCTCTTGCTTCTGGTTTATTCTATCACGTGAAAACCTTGTTCTAAAAATATTCTATTCACTTTAGTGTGAATTCTTTTCCAGACAACTTAACCTGCAAGAAAATAAACACTGTCTACCAGACTAAGAATTATCTCACACACACGTTTGTAAATATAGTAACAATGTGTTTACATTCCCAGTTTTAGATAAAGTTAACTTTTAAAGACAAAAACAACAACAAACCAAAACAACCCAAAACTACCACGATATGACCCAAAGTTTTCCAAGCAGCATACTACATCTACTTGCCCACACTGTCCTGTAGCAGGAGATGAGTTTGTATTTGCATCTACAATACACCTACAGTGATCCACTGCTGAACTTTGCAATCAAGATACAGCACTAATGTGTTATGGATGAACACAACAACAAAAACAACCACTTTGCTCAATTTCTTTGCCAGATTCTCTAGCAACTAAGAGCTCTCATGGGGGTTAAATCCCTGCAGGTTCCCATTAGCAAGTAAACTTCACAGGTAATACAGTCACACTCCTCCCCAAAAGGTATACAAATCAGCAGATGGAGCTTGGTTGGGAGGTTGTTGAATCATGAGACAGCTGTAGTGTTTTCAGGCCCCCCTGCCTTCACCACAGACCTTTGCATATCTTGGTTTCTACACGAGGTAGCTCTTTGGGGCTGTTTCTGCAACAAATGGTACTTTCTAGGTGGTCTCAAAAGTTTAGGTAAGAATTTGTGCAAAGTTCTAGTTGACTGGAGTGACACAAGTGATGGGTAATCGACCTTCAAACCAACACCTCACAGAGTTTGCAAACACAGACATCACAGCTGTGTTTCCTGCTGGGACACACTCACTGTCTGGACACTGTGTCACTAACAGCTGATTTAATCCAATCCACACCAACAACCAACTCCAGAGTGCCCCCAGCTATCACTTCAGAGTGTTTGTGCCGTGAGAAGGATTTATGACCTGCACCTACCAGACAGACACAAGAGGCTATTATTTGCTGGATGAGGAAATACAGTTATTTATTGTTTAAAAGCCATGTTGTAGCAGAGCTGACGCACAGATCTCAGGACCTGAGGCACTGCTACCACTCTTAGTGTGATCTGTCACAGAGGTTGTTAAGGGGTTGGACTGGACCTTAGAGATCATCCAGTCCCTGGGCAGGGACACCTCCCACCAGAGCAGGTTGCTCAAGGCTCATCCAACCTGGCTGTGAACACTGCCAGGGTTGGGGCAGCCACAGCCTCCCTGGGCAACCTGGGACAGTGTCTCACCATCCTCACAGGAAAAAACTTTTTCCTTATATCTAACCTAAATTTCCCCTTTTTCAATTTGTACCTATTGCCCCTTGTCCTGTCACTGCAGCTCCTAACAAACTTCCTTGGAAACACACAGGAAAAGGCATTCAAATCAACATTTTAAGACTCAATGTCTAGCTGTATCTTTCTCTTCAGCGTCCTAACCTAAACTTCCCCTCTGTCAATCGACACCCGCAAACAAACAACAACATCTAACATAACTCTTACACACCACAACTCCATTTCATCAACAACACAGTTTCACAACGCGGTTCCACTTTATCACAATAACATCGTTTCATAAGATCAACAACATCGTTTCGTTCCCCCTTTTTCAATTTGTACCTATTGCCCCTTGTCCTATCACTGCAGCTCCTAACAAACTTCCTTGGAAACACACAGGAAAAGGCATTCAAATCAACATTTTAAGACTCAATGTCTAGCTGTATCTTTCTCTTCAGCGTCCTAACCTAAACTTCCCCTCTGTCAATCGACACCCGCAAACAAACAACAACATCTAACATAACTCTTACACACCACAACTCCATTTCATCAACAACACAGTTTCACAACGCGGTTCCACTTTATCACAATAACAGCGTTTCATGAGATCAACAACACAGTTTCACTGAACGTTCCAAGAGATTCCTCAGCGGGTTCTGCACCGAACTCTGAACTCCTGTGCGGGACAGGATGGAGGGGCAGGACTGAGGCCGAGAGGAGCTCGGGGGGATCGGGACCGCGGGGGTCGGGACGGGGGTCGGGACGGGGACCG
>NW_008677774.1:30681-46413 GCF_000695815.1 Acanthisitta chloris | reverse complement strand
CTGTGTCTGTGTGTGTGTGTCTGTGTGCCCTGGTGCAAAGATTCAAAAGCGAGACTAGAGGTGTTCGTAGGAAACACAGAGACTAGGAGATAAAAGTCGTGAATCTCGGGTGGTTCATTTCCTGCCGGTGTTTGTCGTACAATCGTAGATTAACCAGGTTGGGAGAGACCTCAAAGATCATCGAGCCCAACCCTACTGTGGTTACTAGACCATGTCACTAAGTGCCACATCCAGTATCATCTTACAAACCTCCAAGGGAAGGTGAATCCATCACCTCCCTGGGCAGCACATTCCAATGCCTGATCACTCTCTCTGTAAAAAATCTCTTCCTAACATCCAACCTAAACCTCCCCTGGCATAGCCTCGTATCCTGCGACTGCTTTCTCACCCCTCCTAGACCCTGCATCTCGTGGAATGCTCCTGACTCCTGCTGTTGCAGCTTTCAAGTTTTCAAATACCATAAAAACTGGAGAGTCTTTATTTTCAAACACTTAGCCTGTTCCAACATCCCACGGATGAGGGCAGCTGCTGTGCTAGTTATGCATGGCCAGGTCATGGAGCATGGTGAAAGGCTCAGTAAACCTAAAGCTATGATTAGTGAAATAACTTCGAATAAGGAGCTGGGGTAGAGACTCGTAACTGTAACTGATGCTGGCCCTGCTCTTTAACTGCAGTTGTAGCTGTAAGTTTCGGCTCAAGGCCTGCCTGCTACTTTTGCAAAAGCTAAGCTTTTAGGAATGTGTAATACTGCACAAGTGAAGATATACTGCAACTCTCAGTGTCTCTGCCAAGCGAAGAAGATAAACGCAAGGCCGAAAAGGACTGATAAGACATTCCTCTGAGGAACTGAGGCACCAATACCAGTTAGAGCCTGCTCTGAGGTCTAGAAGCATGGTCAGAAGGAGTGCACATGTGCCCAACAGGAGAGGCCATCCAGCAGGTGAGTGATGAAGACTAGAACAATCACTGAGGGTTGCAGAGGACCCTCAATAACCACCATCTCCATTAACTGCACAGGTGCAAGGAGTGCAGGATATCATAATGATTTCTAAAAATCGTTAGCATATATGCATAAGTTCCTGGAAATCTAACGAACATGCATGATTTGTGAAAATAAAAACTGTCCTGTTAGGAGCCAGGTTAGGAGGAGTGATCTCCCATGCGCCTGGCGCCATCATTAGAGGAATGTTTGCTTAACAATATCATGATGTTGGGTTGATTTCTTTGAATCAGTAGGACACACATGGCTGAGCTCAGCCTGGCAGTCAGGGAAGCCTCCCTGGCCAGTGCCAGGCCTGAGGCCACAGTTCCCCTCCGTGCCACCCTGCAAGTGTTTTCTCTGGTTATGTCATTTCTGTATCCCCCTCTAACTGCTGTATGCTAATATCTATGCACATTGAGCACAGAGCCCTGGACTTTGATTAAATACTGGGGGGGAAAAAAATCAGCTAAATGATATCTTATTAACAGTAGAATTCTTGGTATTCTTGATTCTGATAAATCAGCATTTCACAGCTGCTATACTTTTTTTCTTACATCTACTCCTGACTTCTTGATTTAATTCATTACAGGTTGGATGTGGTGTGGCAATCTGATTTCAAACTTGGAGAAGTCTCATGGATCATGACAGAAACAGTAGTCCATGATATTTATCCTTTCCTTCTCCTTGAAAGATTATATAATTTTTATTTCTCCAGCTCAGAATGGCTGTCCTCATCTGTATAGCATTTACAGTGGTGCAAATAAATATCATTTACCTTGCTCTCTTACTTCATCAATAGACACTGTTAATGTTGGGGTTACATTCCTGTCAGGAAATAAGTTGCTCTGCAAACACAGTTCTTGATGCAGTGTGACAATCCCCTTTTGAGACACAAGATCATATTAAAATAATGTTTTCTTTAGGATTCAGCATGAAAAATTATGAGCAATGTGAGCAGACAACCTCATGGTTAGTAGTGTCACACAAACCCAAAGCAACACACAATTTTCGTTTCTCTTTACATAGTTTTGCTTCTTTCAGTGTGCTTGCTTAATCTAACAAACATCTACCAACCCATTCTTCCAGCCCTTAAACAACTCTCCCAAACCCAAACAAAAATTCCCACAGGCCTGGGAAGAAAAAAACAAACGAAATAAGAACAAAAAACCCCACAAACAAAGAAGTACTGGACATGAAAAATCACATAACCCATAGAAATCCAGGTTTTCTGGTATTATACAATTAACTTTGCATCCACTTCCTACAAGCCTCTCACTGGTTTAAAGGCAATAAATGGGCACTCTCCTCCAGTTAGGAGCAGCTAACAGCTTCACCTGGACCTTTGCAAACAGCTCCCTTTGAACATTAGGTGAAAGTGTCTGGTTGAACTCAACCTCTGGAGGCTCAGGTGGGTTTTTTTCAGCCTTTTTTTTTTACCAACTAAGCACCAGCTATTCTAAGACAAAGCAATTCATTTCCCCACAAACTTTGTCTCACTTAAAGCTAGCAGGTGTTTTGCATTTGGCTGAGTAGCAATTGGTCCTTCCCAGCAATGCCGGTGAGGTCTTTTACCCATTAGTCATTCATTAGCTTGACACAAATACACTGATTGTGATTAAATGAACGGTGCTTTGATTAAAAAAATAATGCTTTCCTCATTGCTATCTAAGTGCTACTCTTAATTACTTTTTTTTGTCTGAGTGTGCCAATATCAAGATTAAAAATCCTCTTTTCTCCTTTTTTCTTTTTATTGTTTCCATCCATTTTGTTGCATGTCTTTCAGAAACACTTTGGGATCTTTCTGCAGATTATCTTTGTGTTTTTAATGTTGACTTTCTATGTCCTGATAATCACATTTCCACTGTAACCAAGGTGTAGAGGCCCAGAGAAATGGTTGGGTCATCATACAAGCTGTGCTCATTTCTGCATTATTCTCATCTCAAGACAGTTGTGTTTCTGTTAGATTATTTCCAGGTTACAACCTCTGTATCATTTTATTTATTTATAGTGTAGGATTCCAAGGAGTGAATCTTTCTAGCTCGACTGACTCTTTGCTGTAAGCAATTTCACATTTTCTTCTATGAAGATTGATGCTGTGATTGATGCCAGACTTGCTCTGGATTATTAGTTTATTTCTAGCGGGCATACTCATGTGGCAAAACAGCTGCTGCTGCTACTGGAGTTGGAGTATGAAAAGATTTGCTCTCATCTTACATTTACTGACTTACATTACGAGGGAAGAGTTGCTTCATATAATTACAGCAAATTACATTTTCTAGATACCTCTCATCAGAGTTCATGTCTGAGTGTGGTGTTACATGCTGATGTCCAACACACTCTGTTAGTGGTCTACGTGAAGGGCTCAAAGTTAGAAAGTTGTTTTTCCCAACTAAGCAAGCAATCAGATATGAAATATCCTGTGCAATGTTAATGAGTTGCTTTTATTGCTATCAATATCAAAGCCTTCAAATAAATGGAATTTTTGCTTTTTTAGTGCATACTTATGAGAGATATTGATAATCCAGTCCTTGCTGGAGAATATTTTTTAAACTCTATTGATTTCAATAACAGGATAAATTTGTATGGCTCTGTAAGAACAGATGATTAGACTCACTGTGTCTACTTTTTCACTCATTTTTATTGATCACAAGTAGGGGACAGAAGAGCAGCCATGATATGGTGACTAATGGCAAGCTTTTGTTGGTGTAGGCAGTTGGAAAATCTCCAAGTACCCAACTTAAATACGCCACCCATCTTTTTCACCTGCTCCATGTCCAGTCCTACATCAGACAGCCACGGTGATGATGTTTATGCTGTCTGGTGTTAACCATCAGAACAGCTCAGTTAGGTTAGGATAGTAGGTATGACTCATATTTCACTACCTTTACCCAAAAAATTGGTGCAGAAGTGGAAACTACAATGTCTGTAATGCAGAGCATACTATGAGGACAAAAGCAAAAGTATATGCAATATACTATTATGTGTAATACTAATTAATGAATACTGCAAAGTGTTCTCTGTTAGAGGACAGCCTTAGAAAGTATTCTTAAACTCTATTAGTATTTCCCTCTTTTAGCTAGAGAGAGAGACTGGTTAGTGGCACATAGGACTGTCTTGCTTTCTGCTACCTTTGGAGCTGGGGAAGATCATTTATGGTTTGCTGAGTCAGCTTTGTTCTCATTTCTTGTAACTTGCACACTGATGCTGCCTTGCAGTGCTTTTCTCCTTGACTATCAGATGGCTCATTTGTGAAATGCCTTCAAACTGTTTAGTTCTAATCAGTTTTGAGTAGAATGTTTGTAGCTATCATTGTCTTGGAAGTGTCATGTCAGGAGTCTAAGAATATTTAGTACATGTGAGCTGTGGGGACTGCAAGGTGCTGATTCACCCACTTCATCCCTGAAAACAGAAAAGCAGCAAACACTTTTTGAAGAAGCTGGCACGGATGTATCTGAGCAAAAAGGTCTTGTAACTTGACCAAGTTTGGCTAAAAATCCTGTAGAAATTATGAGCTGAAATGGTTTTGACAGCTAGACAGTTGATACTTGTCCTTCAGCAAAGTTAATAAGAAATGTGAGCATCATTTGGGTGTCATTATTTTTGTGTGTGTCCATATGTGCTTTTTTTTCATGTTTCAGAAAGATTTATCAAATTAGAGCCATAAGCTGCTTAAGTTCAGACCACTTCTATTTTGGAATATGTTATTAGTATTATATTCTCTATATACTCTATATAGTATTATATTCTCTTTTCTAAGTTATCCATAACCACATAAGTTACAATTTTAGTATTTTTCTTTCTCAAAAATAACTTTTTCTACTTACAACTAAACCCACAGATGTAAGAAGAAAACAAGCATGAGTTAATTGGAGCATGAGATGTGTCTCATTAAGCTAAAATTAATAAGCTATAAATCAGCATACCTACATTAGTTATATCAGTCTTTTTGATGTACATATGTATTCTAAATTGATCTAAATTTATATATACATAAATCTATGTATTCTAAATAATTCTAAAATGTTTTCAATTATTAATCAGGCTAATGTAAATAAGGAGGTGAAAGATTATTAAGTATCTAAAATAGATGCAGTGATTATTATATGGGTCAGATACAACTGTCTCTTCCACTGTAGACATTGTGGTATATGCTCATCTGAGTTGCCACAAAATCTTTCCTTTCACTGCCAGGGAAAATCCAGATCCCAGAAGAGTGTCTTAATCCACAAGACTATTGCAACAACATAAGAAATCTTGAAACTACATGGACATAATGAGCAAAGGAGGAATCATGAGTCAATATATTGTATGTTAACATTTAACATTTTCTCCATGTTCCCATTGAGTATGTATCTTAATTCGTTATACCATCTGTCAGTTGACCAGAAGCCTTGACTTTCTCCTGTATGCAGCAGTTACAGAGCATGCAGTCAGAAGCAACCTTGTCTCCCTCAAATTTTCTGTCCCAAATCTCATACCAACCTCTGTCTCACATTACTGAAGTGAGGCTTATCACTTGTCCTAGGTTTTCAGGTAGTTTTAAGTAAGTACATTTTTTTCTTTTAAGCCTCAAATTTATTTTTAACCATTGAGTAGAATAGTTACTGACAAAACTGTTTTTTTCCTTCTAGTGTTTGTGTAAATATGTGACTTTCCACTAATTATTACCCATTTTTTCCTGATGAATAAACAGCTCAGTAGTAGGATATGCCACTAGCAGAATAGGGGCATAAGGAGATGAAGGCAAAAATGTGCTCTCTGACCTGCATAGTGTATCTTGAGGATGATGATAATGATACTATCAGACATAATGGCGTGAAACTCACTCATGGATACAAGAGCATCCTGCTCTTATATACCTTTTGTCTATAGGTACTGTGATGTCAGTGGAGAGGGTCTTGGTTTATATGGGTAAACCTAGGGTTAGAACTGATCTCTTTGCTTTTACCTTTCTCTTTAAACACAACTACTCTATATGTACACATTAAATGCAAGTATTTATTTGAGGCCTTATAGCAGTAGATACTGTGCAATCCTCATTGGCTCCTAAAGCTACTGGTAAAACAGGATGAAAGACAGAAGACTGAAGAAATTAATAGCATTTGGCATGCACATTGGCTATAGCACACTGGCACTGGGTAGGGAAAAAATGTCTTGACAACCAGCTCTGCCTCTAGATCAGAATATTCGGTTAAGGAGGATTTTTATGAAGTGTGGAAAAGCAATTTTCCTTCCTGCTGGGGTTGTATTGCTGCAGTCAGCTCTCAGAGGTTTGGGTCATGGGTGAATGACTTTCAAAGAGCTAATCATTGTTCATAGGTAGAAGACATAGATATAGATTGACACTTTGTTCTCTCACAAGAGGTCCTACGCGAACACTTTTTAATGACTTCAATCCACAGCAGAGAACAATGCAGGGAAGATAGGGTATAATTTATAACCAAGGATATACAAAGAAGCAAACATCATTACTCTGTAGTAGTCCATTTGGTTCTGCTCTGGGTACGTTGCCCATATTGAAATAAGCAGGATTATTTTATTACTTAAATGCTTTGTGGTAAATGTTGTGGGTAATACCAGACAGAAGACAGAGGCAAAAAACCCAGCAGTCAGTTCTATAATAAAGCAATACACAGCAACCATCATTTGGTGCTTCTGTTGATAATGTATCTACTCACACTAAGGCTGCTAGTTCATTTGTAGAAATGAGGAGCTTGAAAGACCAGCACTCATGAGGATCGACAGAAATAATAACTGTGTGGTCAAAATGACATTACAACATTTGATGTTAAGGTGGCTTATAAGGTTTGAGGTTGTTTTGCTTCTGTAGCTTAGCCTGCCACTAACATCCTGATGTTTATTTGAACAGTTGAGGCAAATCTGTCACCAGTGAACTCTGTAAATGGTGTGACAGTGGTAAAGAGATATGGAAAGACAACTGAGCTGCTGCTGATGTGAACTACAAACATGACAAGATTTTTGACTGACAGAAAAGCAGAACAGAGGCAGAATTCTCCAAGCTCTGTTATCTTTGCACTTTTCTCTGCTTGTGTTTCTCTGTATCTTACTACCTTTTATAGTTCTATTATCCTACATTGCAACTGTATTATAGTGTCCACTGTTAAATCTTTTTGTTCTTATAATTTCATCTGTTTTTTTTGGTCCTTTCAGAATATTTGCTCTCAGGTTTATTGGAGAAATCAGAATAAAAAGATGCCAGTAATGGATTTTATATTTATATGCAGATGTATGGAAAGAACTAGAGACTGCATTAAGAAAAAGGAAGCATGAAAGCACTATGTTCAAAAAGTCTGTTTTAATGGATGTTCCATCATTCTTTTAGTCTATTTTGTGTGATTCAAATATTTCAAAACTTAAGAGCATTTGAAAAATAAGATACCGTGAGCAAATTTCCTTCAATGTTAACTGTTTAAATCAAGAGAAACAGAGCATTGCATTTGTCATGATAAAATAATTGTAAAATCTTTGAATATTGCTGGGGAAAAAAGTGATTAATATATTATGTCACAAATTTTAATGTAACCAGTATATTCCCAGATAGTCTTTCACTGTAGTTAAGACAACAATTCTGAAATGAAAGGTTGGAAGGAGACCTCATAGAAAATCTTCAAAATGTTTTAGTACAAAGCAGTTTTATAGAAATGTCATGAGATGTGAGATTGTTTGCCAAGAAATAAGCACAAATCTAAACAGAGTTGCTCAAATGACAGTTTTCTGTACATATGATGTGGAGAAAATGAAATTAGAGACACTGAGCCCACTCGACTTGCAGTCGTCTTCCTACACATCTCTCCTACCATTTTTCTGTTGAAAAGAGTAGATACAGAATGATGCAGGAGAGTCTCTTGATTCCTGTTATGTACTTCTACATAAAACTACTTATTTCTGGCTTTCCTAGTTTCATTCCGACAGGTGCTGTCTCACCTCCATCAGGTGCACTGGCTGCTGCCCCAGTCAGCAAAGGTAATAAAAAGAAACACACACATACACACTCTTGTTCAACTTATGCCAGCTAAGAAATGATAGCTAACCTGGGCCTCTTTCTATGCATTTTGTTTGTTTGTGTTGTTTGTTTGTTTGTTTGTTTGTAAAATAAGTCTAGAAACACAGAAGCCCTAGGAACAGGAGGAAGATACTGCTATGCATAAACTGGAAGCTCAGTGTGCACACGATATTTTATGTGATTGCCTGTAGGCTGAACAACCACATATTACTGAATTGCCAACCCATTTTAATTCTGTTATTTGTATTTATTTTATCAGACTGTGGATTATTTGATAGCAAAGGGGCTTAGGTCTTAGTGTGTGGTCTTCTGTAGTCAACTAGAAAGTACTTACTAGTGAGAAAGCAGTGAGGAAGTCTGCATTTGCCATAATCCTTTCAGTAAAGATGATGTTTTCATGTGTCTGCATTGGTCCTGGCTTATTGTAGCTTATCTGTTGCCTCTTGAAAACTCACTTTGGCTTTTTTTAAATCCTAAAATTTTGCACCAAAATGCAATTAAAATGCAAAATTACCAGGCATTTCAACAGAGTATTTCTTTCGTTCAGTGCAGCCTTCAGCACAAATTTCACCATGATCTACACTTTCTTCTTTTAATTCATATTGTAGTCTATCTGTCTATTCCTCTCTGCTTCCTGATTAAGCTGCTATTTGCTGAATAGTCAGTTTACAATTTGAGATGAATATGATTTTAAGCGTAAAGTGGGTGTCTTCTTATGGGCTAGTGTAATTTGGTGTTGCTAGTGTTTGTTAGAGACAAAAACACTAATACTAATTGTTCAGGATTTCAAGGATTGCTTTTTCCACTAGTTCATATTAAAGTCTATAAGTCATACAAAGTCTAGAACTCCAAAGGAATAAAGTCCCAGAATGCTAAGGACAGAATCCTAGTGTAAATATAGGAAAAAATACCAAGATTTTTATTTTCCCCTGATCTTCAGCAAGGAGAGTGTAAGTTTTTCCCCTACATTGTGTACAGTGTCAGATTAACAAAGAATCTAAGCAAACATCTGGATTTAAGGAAGTACCTCAGTATTTTCTTCAACAGGAATCAGTTCAGATCCAAAGTTATCCTTTATCTGTTATTATAAAGCATTAAATAATACAAAAATGATATGAATAAACAAAATATAGAATATAAAAATGATAAAATAACAATCCTTGTTATTTTAGTCACAACCTACTGCCCTTTTTCAGAAGAACACCAGGATCTAGGACACTAGTAGCCTGTACTGGTCTGCAAGGTTGTCTGTTCTCTCCTGTGACAGGATGCAGAGTGGAGTACAGCTTTGATGTGGAAATGCCTCAGTCTTTCATCTTATAATGATCTCCCCCAGAAGACCCAAAAAATTCTAAACTAACAAGAAGCCACACTTCATTTAAATAAAATGCATTTCTACTTTTTTTGTATAATGAAAATTTAAGGGCAACTTGAGGTGACAGAACAGAAATAAGTTTTATGCACTGTTCTGTTTTTGCCCACTATCACTTTGCAGACAGACTCTGCATTTCAGCTGCTATGTGCCCACAGTTTCTGTGTAATCCTGTTTGGGAAGTTCTTTCCAGTCTTTATGGAGCCAGGTTGTTCTTTGTTGTGAATGTCCTGTCTGTTCCTTCTTGTGGTCCCCTCTGACTTTCTCTCCCTTGGGTATCCTGGATTATCTCCCATCTTGTGGAGCAGGCTTCCTCCTCATCCAGTCTTTTCAAAGGAACAAAACATGTAACTGAGAACACAGAAATAAAACAAATACTGTGTTATTGTATAGCTAGGAGCAATGACAGAGAGAACTATAATGCCAAAGATATTAACTTAATTTCTCATAGTCTGTATGCCTTGTATGTGCACACATGTCTATCTGTGTGCATGGGTGTAGGATACTTTCCAAATAGCTGCTGACCCATTTTATTTATTTCTCTTCTAGTAATTAATTGAAGCAGAGCTCTGAGCTAACAAAAGAGCTTGCTCAGCCTTTCCATATTCTGCTGCACCAAAAATAACAAAACTTCAAATAACAATGATGATAAAGGAAATTCTGCTGTTTATGGGACAATTTACAATTTACTGACAAAGAGGTTTTAAACATATCAACTGCATCATGGTAATTTCAAATTTCAGCAATTCTACTTAATCATGACCCTATGAACTTGCAAAAGCTAAGCCTGGGGTCTTTGGGAGGGTTCATAAAGCCAATGCAGGCAGCATCCAAAGCAACCTCAGTTTCACTGTCTGGCTTTTCATGGTATCTCCCTGGCCTTCACCCTCCTCAATCTGGAGTGCTTTAAAAACCCTTCCTTTCAGAGTATACTGTCATTCAAAAGTAGTGTTCCAGAATACATTTTAGAATAACCTTCCTTACACCTGTGATTTTCATTCACTTTGTTTTGAACCTTCCAACCCATGTTCCTTTAGACCTTATATTATAGACTGCATAGGAAGTTCATTCACACACATTCCTCATGCTCCATCAGACTTTATGTAATTATCTATCTGTACAGCAGCTGGAAGCTGTGGAATGAGTTTGAGGAAAATAATTTGCTCTCCTGTCTCACTTCTACCCTACTACAATTATTCTCATAGGTGTTACTATTGGAGTCACTAATAGTATATGTACTTTTATAAGACAAAATTTCAGCATTATCCTGGATAAGTGGGGCTAATAAGTTTCTTACATTGCTTCAGTGTTTTCACTTACTATCTACACTATAAGATAAACTATTTAAAATGCATGAATTACTGAATTTCAAAGCTCTCCAGCAAAACCCCAATGTTACCAAATTAGTTTAATATTTGGTACCCATTTGTGTTATCTTAAATTCAGGTGTAGACTAGTAATCACAGCAGTCGTCACTTGGTGGAGCCAGATTACTCTGCAAACGAGTGTGCTTTACAAAGAGCTTGCAGAAAAGCTATCGAAGGCAGGATTTATAAATAGTACTTCGGAGAAAGATAATAAAAAAATTGTGGGATTTCAATAAATCCTTGGAGGAATTAGAAGTTTTATAGCTTTGCTTTTAATTACTCTAGCACAGGAGAAGTAAAGTACTTGCTGGCTGAAGTGAAGGCTATCTCCTTTTGCTGGAATAAAATGAGAATACAGTGTAGGTATATTTGGTAATGCACATGCAAACCTGTGAGGATGAAGTGATAGATGTCACTCTTGGTACAATTTTTTAAAAATTTATGTTGCTAATGCTTATTAACAGTTTATATGTTTTTATTAGTTTTTTTCCTTCTAATATTTTAATTTATACCATTCTTGTGTCTTTTAAATGTTGTTCATGAAATCCAGAAGGGCACCTATTTTATCTCTGATGTAGAGAATAGATCATAATTAGAGGGAAAAAAAGGAGAGGATACCAAACTGTATGCACCTTCTCTGTACTCTCAGCAACTGCTCCTCACAATTTGGGGTTTTTTTCTGTCCATATGCATGGGATACTATTTAAAGAAGTGTGTCAACAGTAGAAGCACCTACTTACTCCACGATGTATGTACTGTGCACATCGTAACAAAGAACTTGGGAAATTTATGGCTTTCTCTGCCATTGTGATATTCAGTGATCAGAGGTTACTACCGAGAATGTGTATATTTTCTGTCATTTTTTGTGGTGCCTTTTTTTTTTTAATTCACATTTTTTAGTGTTTGTGTGCATTGAATTCCTCTGAGAAGTGAGGTGAGTAAGGTTAGATACTGTTTAGGAGTTGCTCTGACTAGCATGTGAATAAAGTCTTACACTTTCAATGTATTCTTTAGACTTGTCAGATCTCATTTACTGGTAACAGACTCTGTCATTTGAGCTCCAGCTTCATATTTGATTTCATAATATACTGTGCACATGGCTCTTTCCTGGTTGGTGACCCCATGTGCCAAAAGAAGCTGGTTGTCCCAATCAGGCCTCTGTCTGGCAACTGAGGTTATAGAGTAGGAGAGAAGCCACAATGCTGGCGGATTGGAGCTTAAGATTAGCCAGGTAGAGGGGCCTGTGCTATAAAAACCAAGTTAAAAGACATAATTCCCAGTGACATAATGGTATCACAGTTCCACACATTGTAAGTTTTCATTTACAGCTCTCTTGTCTGTATTTAAAAGTACATTTGCTTTCATGACCCACTAAGTCAGATGGTGGTTGAGATTTTGAAGCCTCTGAGATCTTGGCAAACCTGGCCCACAATCTTCTTATAACTTTTCTTGTAGCAGTATGAACAAGGGAGAAAGCATATGAAAATCTGATGTTACAACTTCCTAACCTTTACGTACAAGATCATATGAGGAATATTACTCAGAAGTACAAAGATTTTCTAAATAATTACATTTCCTCAATTATTTTTGCATAGAACCCATTCTTTCCCAGTGAATGAAAACATACATCATGAAAACAAACCATATTTCTAGAACATCTTAATTTATAACTGGGGGCAGCAACAAGACATAGCTAATGGAGAATTAAAAATTACAGTATTTCTCCCTTGCAAGAGATAGAAAACAAAACCAAATAAGAACAAGAAAAAGAACAGATCACAGTTTATGGAAAGACAACAATGAAATTACTGGTGAAGAAGAGCAAAGGTCAAACAATAGAAAATACCTGAAATACAGAAGTGACTTTCCCACCTACAGGAGGGTAGATGTACTCTGTTAATGCTGGAAAGTGGAACAGGGGCAAGGTGAAAGTGGAGCATTGGTTTTCCAAATCCAGGATAGCTGGGAAGAGCCCTTTGTGGTGGCCTGTTTCTGGATGATCATCCAGAATTTCTATTCAGGCAAAATGATGACAAGTGTTAAGTTTTGCAGTGTATTTCCAGATAATGAAGGTGTAGAGATTTGGGAGATTTTTTGGGGTTTATTTCTAACTGGATAGCTTTATTGCTTTTTTTTTGTACTTTTGATAGCATCCTGGCAATCTGCATTTGGTTTCAAGCCTTTTCCCTAGGGTAAGCAGTACTTAGGTCGCACAGGATGTTTGACCTACTTGAGCAGGGAAGACAATCGTTTAAGTTTCTTTCTTTTTCTGATTTTCTGCTTTCTTGCTGTGGTACCATTTGTACAGCTGTGTCTAACTCTGCCAACAAGGGAGAGAGGTTCTCAGCTGAAGGGTTTTAAAAGTTCATTAATTTAATTTATTCTGCCTCTCCAAAGGAGATTTGCATTGTCATTGGAATAGTAGCTCTTACTTGGGGTTTCTTTTTTTCCCTGTCTTCCTCCCTTCCTCATTTAATTGGAGATTTACAAATAAAATCCCTGATTGAATGCATTTTCTAACTGGTATGCCTGGTTTCATTCCTTTTATATAAGCTACTTGATGTTATGTGCTCTTATTTTCATTCAGTTTATTGCTCTTCTCTTTAATACTATTCTCCCTGTGGTTTTGTATCATCAGGAAATTTCAGTTCTTACCGAATGCATCTTCATCCAGGTTCAAAGGGAGAGACAGTCAATCAGTCAGTAAATCCCTAGTCTCTGAAAACACAGTCAGCACCAGCTGTAGCTCAATTAAACTCAACACTTCAATAGTTCACAAGAGAACCCACACTTGTATACACACATTAATCAAATAAATCCATTTTAATCGGTAGTTGTATTCCAAATTTTCAGTTAATAGCTTGGACAGTGAAGTGTGGGCTGGAGATATGTGATGAAAGTAGCAGATAATTAAACCTTCTCAGCATAATGTTTAAACTTATGGTGTCCTGACATGCACCCTAAACAAGGTATGCTGAATGAACCTCAGATATATGGGGTTTGCGTGCTTAAATGTTGATGAGCACTTCTGCTGAGTAATACGAGCAACTCAGCTGTTCAGAACTACTTGATGTGTTCCTTTTGGTTTGGAAATGGAGAAAAATATTTTAGCTTTTACTTATTTTCCTAGAATAGTGAATGGAACATTTTGTAGAAAGAAGGCTATTTCTCTATATATTCTTAAATCGGCTTTAAAAACATGTTAAATAATGTTAGGTTGACACTATTGAGACTAAAGCCTAACAGAACATCTACTTGCATTTCTTAATTCTACACATATTAAGAATAGTTCCCAAGGATCAATGGTTTCATGATCCATATCTAGGACAACTTATATGTAACAATGTGTGCTTAAGTCTAATGTCTTCATGTCAACGACACAATTAACTGCTGCCTTGACTATGGGACTGTACTATATGGGCATCAGACGCCTACTGAAGAGCCCTCTAGCTAAAAAAACAACAGTCTGTGGAGAATACAGGCCATGTCAGGCTCTATTCTAGCTTTCTAGTCATGTTAATTAAATCTGTTCTGAACAGATTTCAGACAAGGTCAGGTTGGCCATGCTGATTCCTGTTTAGAATGTGTTCCAAAAGGAGCATTACTGCCACTGGTTGGGAATATTTTACTGAAATTACTTTTGTCATAAAATGACTAGTTGTCAAACTGAAGTATATTTAGCTTAGTTTGGGACAGCTATCTTGACCCCATGCTGGAGAAAAATAAAGAGGGACCAGCAGATGTGGTCCCAAAACACAACAGTCAAGTTCACAAACTCTAGGGATCAAGTCCTGGCTGCAGTAAAATATTTGAGTGTTTATAGATAGCATATATATATAACAGCTCAAATAGCAGAGAATAAAATCCACCCCAAGACAGCCTGGTGCTCAGGATATGTTACAAAAAGGCTTAAACTTACATCCCTTGTTTAGACCAGGTTGTACAACGTTTTGAACCTGATCTGGAAGTGCCAGGAAAAAGCATGCTTTCTCTTTGTGAAAACCTTCAAGAAGTTTTGGTTTCACACCAACATGGAGTGAAAAATGTTTGAAATGTGAAATACATGAGAAAATACTTCTTTCACAGCTGTAGTTGAAATACCTTTTTCTCTGCAGTGATGGGAAACATTGTTTGGTGATAGACTAGTAGACAAACCCGGGAAAATGTTTCACTTGTCACAGGCCATCAGCAATGATCCTCCCTCAGGCTGACAGCAGTGATACACACAGATCACTTCCCACACCCTCTGCAGTAATTGAGTTGGATTGCTGGAAATCAAATCATGTGCTCTTTGGCTGGCTGTTTCACCTTGCACCCATTCTCAGTTCCAAGTAGAAAAGGCCCTAACCTGGGAATCTGGGAAGCTGTTAGAGACACCCTTTGGTAATGACACCACCCCTCCTTCTTTGGCCTCATGGCCTGAGTGTCCTGGCACTAACATTTGCTGCAGGGCTTACTTAATTCGTGGGGTCCTTTAGACACGTGTTAATGTCTATGGATCAAGTCCTAGCAGGGCTCTAAAAATAAAACTTTAGCACTTAACAAAATATTATTGAGTGAGGAAAAGATTTGTCAACCCTATCTTGAAATCTTTACCTCACTGATACTTTGCAGTGTGCTCTTCCTAGCTCCAAATTACTTTTTATAGAGCATTATAGTACTGCTTTAGGTTCTGAAATCACTGGTGTATTCTTTCAGACACTCTTAGGTATCTGCTTGCATTTGAAAGGCACAGACAGTTCTGAACTCTGATTAAGGCATGATTTATGGTATGAAAAGCTTGGACATCCTTTGGTATAAGGGAAAAACTTTATAAAATCTGGCTTCAAAAGCTGTAGTTCCAGTTCTGAAACTGTAATAGTTATATTGCCCATTTTTATTCAGTTTAATTCTAAATAGAAGCACTGAAAACAGTGCCATAGGCTACAGGGTGGCACTGCTTTAAGGTGGCAAGTGAAATAACTTGTGGATATTTAGAAGAGCTCAA
>NW_008677774.1:9459-30666 GCF_000695815.1 Acanthisitta chloris | reverse complement strand
GGAAGACAGGAAAAACTCAGATGCCTACAAATAACTGAATGTTCCTCTAGGGCATAAACATTAATGACTTTAATTAGATTATAATTGCGCATGGAAGCATAGTCTTGCACAAGATAAAAATACCTGACATTCATATGCAACTAGGCAACTGCATCAGAAGCACAAGGAATCTTAATGTTAAACAGAAGTTATTTATGAAATATAAGGTGTCTGGGTGGACACTGCATGCTCTGTTCTCAGGACATACTCATATATTTGTAAGATGGCAGCACTGCTTCATATATTTGGCACTGAGTTGTAGCTGTTGCTGATAAGGGAAAGGATAACAGATGGGAATGGTGTATGTTTAACTGAGGATCTTCACAGCCCAATGTTTGGTTTTTATTTTCATCTGTATACTTGTGAAAAGACACCTCAGTGACAATGCTTAGAGTGCCCTGTCCTCGTGTTGAGTGAAGATCTAGATGTTCACCCAGTATTTATAGTTCCACAAATTGAAATCCTGGTTTAGATTCATGAATTACATTTCGGCTAAAACAGTCCTGCTACATATTAGGAGGTTAATACACCAGGTTATCAGGCACATGTGCTATGTGGCCACATGATGAGTATTCTTCCATTCTGGAAGCCTGCTGGTTACCAACCTGTAAAAGTCACAGTGGGGAAGTAAAGGTGATTAAAAAAAGTGCCTTTATTCTCAGTATGGGAACTGAGAAGCTTTAACCCTCAGTAACAGTCTTGCTGAAACATTGCCTCTCATGGAATCTTTGTTCTCTTGGCTATGCAGTGACACAACCACACCAAGAAGAGTGCAGAGTATCTCCTGCCCCCTTAACTTATAGTCAAGTCATTAAGTTTCCTGGCAAAATAAGTTTTAAACCCCTGAGGTAAAGGAAATACGAGTTCTGCTCTCTTCCATGCTGTTTAAGCGTACTAGCCACTAAGCAATTACTGAGAGAAGAATAGGGCCATAACAAAAACACTTAAACTGAAAAGACACAGCTGCTGCGCACTGGTGCAAAATCCTGTGCAAATCAGAAAATCTCATGGGGAAGATATATGTCCTACTCCTAGTTTCTCATATAGCAGATGGATCTTCTGTCCAGTAATATCTGCTCTGTTAGAGGTAGAAGGATTCACTATTACTGGCATCTGTTCATACTACTAACAAGCTGAAAAAAATTTTTTTGTATTGATTTTCACAGGAAGTAATCACATGATGACCTAACAATTATGAAAAAAATCAAAATGGTTAAAATACATGAATCTCTGTTATGTGTTTGTATTTGTGTTAAAAACTTACAGGATAAGAGTAAAAATGTAATACAAATGTACAATGCATGCAAACCTAATACTGGATCTGACTTCAACTTGTCTGAAATGTAGCCTGAGGCAGTAGGCATTTTCTCATTGAGCAACATTTCATGATTGACTAACATCAAGGTATTAGCTCTGCAGCAAGACTGAGATCAACTGGATTGCTGGATTGAGACAACATGAATTGTTTCAAAAGCTGTTCAGGGAAGAAAGCCTATACTGTTGTCAGATCCAACAGACCTGTGGACAGACCTGTATGGAGAGGTCCCTGAGCATTGCCTGCCTTGTAAACATGGAGCTGTCAAACACTTGGATATTTAGCACAGTAGAACACCTGTTGAACACCTGAACTTCACTAAATAAAGGAAATAAATGTAGGTGATAATGAACCATGTGAGGTACTGATCATACGATGCTGATACTACAGTGATTTAATAGTTATTTAAAAGTTAGTATTTATGCTAAAATATTACTGTAGGGTGGTGGTTTTGTTTTGTGGGTTTTCTTTGGGGTTTTATTTTTATAAGTCCTTTTCCTTAAAAACAATAAGATTATTTCTCTGACAAGATCATTGCTTTTGTAACATTGCTTCCCAGATTAGGTTAGTGACATTAACCATTGGGTCTCAGGAGTAGCTGCAGGTATTTCCATCTAGGACAAACAGTGCTACAATTAATTTACTTCTGCAAGACTTTGACCTTGCTCCTATAGCAAATAAAGTGTTTCAAACAACAGTAAGAACATTACTTACTCTTAATGAGAACAGTATTGACTATGATTACACAGAAGCTTTACCTTTCTAACATAAAGCTGTAGCTTGCTGGTGATGATGTGAAAAATAGGTCAGGTGGAAATAGCAGAGATCCTTTTTTTCATTTTCACGTATTTTTTGCTCCTTTTAATTCTAGATGGATCAAGCTTTCAGGAGAGAGATCAGTTAGGAAATTGGGAGAGAAAAATATTCTTTAGCTCAATACTCTGCACTGATTTGCATTTTAGGTAGTGGTATTTCCTTAAAGGATTGTAGGTCTTTTAATTTTCTCATATGCTCTGCACCATAGGTCTTTTCATTTGCTTCATCTCAATATTTTTCGCCTACTTTCTTTTTTTCTACTTCTTTGGCTGTTTTAACTCTATATCTACCTTAACTCCTGACTTTACCTTCCCAGCCGTCAAATGAAATATATCCATGAGGACAGGTATTGTCACACCTTTAATGATCCACTCATATGATATCTCAGTTTCCCTTGCCCTCGATTATCTTCAAAGCTGAAAGGTCTTCAAGCAGGATTTGTCTCCTTCCATTTGATTCTGTGGAGTCCCAGGGAAATTTTGACTCCTGCCTTGTATGAGAAAAAGCCAATTTACTGAGGAGGGATCCAAAGGTTCAGGGTTTCCTCCCCTTTTCTCTATTATCAGTGTCTCATGAGCTTGGTATACCCTGACTTGTAGGTAATATTGTTCTGTTGACTGCTCAGCCCGTCCTCCCTCCCTATCATGGCTGGAGCTATCCCTATCCCTGATACATGATCAGTAGCATCATTTTGTTGTTTTAGGCAGTGTATTCTTTCTGTGTATCATATCCAAGATAACAGTTTAAATAACAGAATAAAGTAGTTCATCAAGATTCACACAGTGCAGGACAGTCAGTGTAAGCACTGGATGTGTTGAATAAGATAGAGTTGATACTGGAGGAAGAACATATTTCTTGGGATATCTTAGAATCATAGATCTTGATTCATTAATGTATCAGTGTTATTTATTGTATTTGTAAAAATTTTTTTCTTTAAAGAAAAAGTAATTAAAAATGTGATACAGCCACACTAATCATATGCTAAAACAGACTTCACCAAGAAGTATTGCTGGTAATTGATTAGCTTTAAACTTGAGCAGCATTAACTCATCCCTTATTTCAGGGAAAATTTAAACAAATGTGTGACTTTAAATGCTCATACGTTTACAATTACTGAACCATTTTTCATTAGCCATGAATAATTTTTCCTTCCTCTGTGAGGATTCATGAAACAACCTGGAATGACGTGTGGAGAATTAGCCATTTTTAAGATTTCCATGCTTGAAAATTTCAATCAGGACATATGGCGAAAGCGCAGTTTATTTTTCATGCTGGCTTAACTCAAGTGACTGAATTGATTTTACTCAGGCTTTCCAAAATAATTCATCATTGGACTGAGAACAGGCGCAGACATTTTTGGCTTGACAGAATTTGCATGAGAAAGTTAGGAGCCACTGACAAAGGGGAGGGCTGAGCAGTGGTTGGAATTCCTCTTTAATGACAGCGGTCACTACCAGCTGGATCCTGAAGAACCTTGGGCTGCACACTCAAGTGAGCAATAATGGAGGATTCCAGTGGAAAATTAATAGACTGACAAATACTTTTTGTGCTTGATGAGCTGTAATTACATAGGAGGCCCAAATGCTAATGGTAAAACATAGTCTAACAAAAGAAGATTTATGCCATGGCTATGGGGATCGTTGTTTGACTGTCTTCTCAAAGTAGCAGTTATAATTTGGGAAAAAAACCGTCCGTCAATCCCTACTGAAAAAACAGCAACAACAATGAAAAAACTAACCACTGGTCATGTTCTCTTTTGCCTTTTGCCCCAACATGTAGTAAACTACAAACAGAAAATTACTGCTAGTAAAAATAGAGTAAGTAAAGACTTGGAAATTTCATTTCTGTACAGAATTCAGTCATACAACTCTACCTTGAAACAGTGCACGATCCAGTCCTCAGTACCTCAAGTGTTACTTGGCTTATCTGAATTTAATATCTGTTCCCATTCTGTCTTTTATACAGTTTCACAGACATGATTTCATAGAAATGTGATGTTTTTTACTGATGGATCAGTTAGCCAAATGAGACTTTTGGCGAGCTCTATGGCAATTACATCATACAAAAGAAAACTAGGGACATGTTGGCAGATCCCAGAAACAGCCAGAACAAAATGGTCTATTGCAGCAGTGTGCAGAGTGGTCCTGATCCCAAAGGCAGTGTCAGTGCTTGCTCAAGGCTGCTCATTGTCATAGACTAAATTTATTTTGTCACTTGAAGACTGAGCATAAGGCTAAGTTGCTTTTGCTACAGAAATGCCAAGTAGAGAAGGGAAAGGCAGAGGAAGAGCCGTGCTAATTTGACTTGCTGGCTCAACCAGCAGTTGATGTATCCCGACCTTTCCCTCAGAAAAGCAGTCAGCTTGGTCCTCCAGATGCCTGGCATAAACAGAGTAGGTAGAGGATCATGCCTGTTTTGCAGCTCTCAGTGTCTGCCTACTCTGCTGATGGTCAGAACCTGTCTCAGGCAGTGTGGGTGTGCTGAATCCCTGGGATAATGGGTGATGTTTCTCAGCAGGGCTAATTGCCTCAGCTGTAATACCACCTTGATGCACTTACATTGTTGTTGTCAGTTCTTGCCAAGGTAATGATTTTTGTATTTCAGAGAACCTGATGTTCTAGTTTAGTAAAACAAACAAGAATTGGAGACAAAGCTTCTGAGTCCACATACACCACAGAGGAGAGGAAAAAGAAAGAGAAAAAGAATGTTAAGTGCTAGCCTTTTTATAAAGGGAAATGAAGAAAATCAGACCACAAGGCAAAGTAGGCTTAGACTTAACAAAAGTTTCTAATTTTTGTTACAAGCAGGTTTTAAAAGAGTACTTATGACACTGGGGCAAACAAAATTGCAGGTGCCTTGAAGTGGAGCATCTTAGATCTAAAAATCAGAATTGTATCATGCTATCTATGAGTCTAAGCATCTAGAATTTAAGGATTCAGTCCAGAAAATCTCCCTAAATTTTTGTAATATTTCTCTAGTAGCAGGTAAGGCAACCAATTGTAATTCAGACAATTCTTGTTGCTTGCTATTCTCTACATTCTTTCTCTAGCTGATAAGTATTCAGAGCCTTGCTTAGTTCTTTCCTTTCTGCTTGAAGAGCAGCTAATTCAGTTTCATGCCTTCTGCTGGTTTGTACAGGAAGTAAAGCAATACTCTTGATGGTTTGCACTGCAAAAACATCTCCCTGAATTTCAATTAATGAACAGGTTCATTGAAAACTGTTCACTGTCTAGTGAAACATAATTATCCCTGGAATAGTTAGGGCCAGTTCATCTTGCCCCAGAATGGAGTAGTGTTTCTCTCTTCTGAAGCCTTCTGGATGCAGCTATATCCTTGTTGCAGGATAGACAAATTAGAGGAGACTCAGAAATGAGCAATATAGGTGAAGTATATTCTAACATTGGGGTTATGGATTGTTCTCCTGTATCCTGTCTTTTTCTTTTCTAATCCACCAGAACTGTGCCAAAGTATATGAAATGGTGTGTTTTTTCCTTTCCTGAGAACAGTGAAGCCTGCCTGAATTAATAGTGAATCAAAGGAAAATGAACTCTGAAAGTGTATAATGAGAAAAATCTCTAGATAACAAACCTTTTTATATGCCCATCAAGGAGAACTGCAGCTTTCAAATGAATTGCCTTTAAATTAGTACAATGTATCCAAGAAATTTTAACACCTAATTTATGCCTTAAAATATTTTAGTGCCTCATAATAAGCTTTAGATTGGCCAGGTTGTTAAGTGTCCATCACCAAATAGTGATAGAGTGCAAGAAATTGCCTTCCATACCAGTAAAGTGTCACCTGAATCCACTTAGGAACTTGTGTGTTAAGGTTATATTAGCAAGACAGAAAATGCCAAAAAAATTGTGCTTTTATTAAATGCTGTTAATTTTTATTCTTCCTGAACCCTAGGAGTTGTTCAGGTGATTAGATGGCCAAAACAGTTTCCCTCTCTCTTCTGAAAGAAAACTTAGCATTTTTAGGAGCATTCTTAAAACTTAATTTATTCATATTTTCCATACAGATATGAAACACACAAGTTGGTTTCCAAGCCCCATGACAAGTGTTTTGGTCTTGTCTGTGCAAACAGGACCAAAACAACTTATGCTGCCACATGGATGGCCATGTCAACAAGTTTCTTCTGAGCTGATGAAATAGCCTGTTTGGCTAGGCTTGCAAACTTTGTCTGAGCCCCTCAACGAATGGTTTGTGCCAACTCAAAGCAAGAGTGCAATTAAATCAGTGCATAAGCATATTTTATTCCCAAGGTTGCTGACCAGGAGGTTTTTTGGCATCATGTTAGAAACCAGAGCTTAAATTTGAAATTCTATCTGAATTGCATGCTTCAAGAAACAGGCAGACCTTAGTGTTGGTAGAATTCATCACCTCATAGAAAGAATGTGTTTTATGATGACTTGTAACTTGAAATAATTTCTGTGCTGTGTAAATTGTGTTCTAATTGTTGCAAAGTGAGATATTGCAGTATAGAATTGCATGCTGGTAGCTTTCCTGTGGTTGAACTGTACTCTAGTGATTCTGAAGCACATTCTGTTCTGGCTGGTCACTTTTTTCCCAAGTGCACTTTGTGTTTTTTCAGTATGGTATTATGGCACTTCAGTCAAGAAGTGGCTGTTTCAGTTCCACTGCCAACAGCTTGGCAATTCAAAGTCTGCATGTAGTTTTCATCATGAGATTAGTTAATAATTCTTCACTTCTGTATGCCTCTACTAATAAAAGAATGTATGTTTTAGATGTTTGATTGACAGCTGGGTAGTTATTTTTTAATGTGAGTTTTTCTTCGATCAATTTTTACTTGTATTTGTAGCCCATTGCTTCACTAAGCAATCACTCTTCTCACTGCTTACAGGACATAAATTAGAAGTATTGTGTTGATGCTTGAGAGGCTGTGAGCAGATCATAGTCTCAGAGTGTGACAAATAGATGATTTCATATTCATAAAGATGGGTGATACCTGTCTTGCTGGAAGGCTGAATATGAGTTGGAACATGTGCAAGGAGACTGGGAAAGAGGGAAGACTTGGCTAGTCTGTTTTCTCTGGTGCTTCATTACTCTGCTTATAGAATCAGTTTCTGAAAACTATTTTACAAGTCTCTTCTGTTAAATTACTTTTGGTCTTGTTTTGCTTGAAGATGTGCATTGCTATCTATTTTAATACACTTGATGAAATATTAAATATTGTTTGTATTAAACTGGGAGGTTTATGATCTTTCTGCTGTATTTCCATTCTGTTTACTGTTAACAGACTGTGATTCCAGCAGGAAAAAAGCTCTACAAGAGTATTTTATAGTAACAGCCTCCAGGCTCAGATCTTTGGTGAAGAAGACCAAAATGTCTTTAATGTCTCCATGATTTTGTGTCTTCAGCTTCCCTGTGATAGCATGGAGAGCAAAAGTGATGTTCAGAGGCCAGTTGTTACTCCTAGTTACCTCCACGCTCTGCATGAAAACTGTCAGACAATGTGACCTGAGCTGAAGGTATTCCTTTGCACAGCAGAGGAAACTGCTGTTTGTTTGTTTGTTTGTTTCCCTATTATGCCAGGACTATATTCATGTTTATAGATAGTTGCTACATCAATTCATGTAATACAAAAAAGACCACAATAGGACTAGAACAAAGACGTGTAAATTAACCATACAGTGACATTCTGGAGACTGCAGATTTACCAGGGACAATTTAATTCATCTAATTATGGTTTATGAAAAACCTGCTGAAATGGAACTTTTCTCCTCAGACAGAAATTGTACAAGTATCATCAGCATAGTGGCTACTGATGACCGTGAATGAAGATAGGTATGTGTTATGTTTTACTAATAGCAACAAAATTAGTCTTTATTGGATCTTCTCACTGTTTTCGAATTCCAGGATAGGGATCTAGGAACTAATTGGCCTATTATACACAAATCTCTTAGGAAGACTCTATTGGCACTTGATGTGCTCAGGACTTATATAATTATATATCTCAATTATAGAGTGGTGAACTTGATCTCATAAAAAGAGACCAGCTTCCATTCCGCAATGTTTGCCTACTTTTAAAGCAAAGTTAGTGCCTCTAGAGGATCTATGGAGGTTATATTCCTAAGGACTCAATACCTTAGCAGAACAAGGTGCTGATCATTCATATATCTAAATATTGTGACAATTTGAGGACTAATCAAAGCTGGAGCCAGAGTGGGAGGTTAAATAGCACCTCCCTGGAGGCCCCATCCAAGCAGGGAGAGTGAATTCCAGCAGGTAGTTTGGTAGAAATATAAGTCACACTTGGTCTGCTAACACCAGTGGTGAGCTTACTCCATGTTGCCCTGATGGAGTGTGAGCTCTTTCTGTCAGGATGTCGTGAGGGTAGAAACATGTTGAAGCTGAGAAATCCTTCCTCCCCAGAAGAGCTTCTTCAGGATCTTCTTTCCCATTTGGACCTGATGATATAATCTCATTGGGCTACCCACATGGCTCTTTATCTAACCAAGAAACTTTTGAAATAAATGGATGAATCAACTTGAAAAGAAGTACTAAAGAAGCATGTAAATTTTTTAGAGGAGGGGAGAGAGAGGTGGGAAGAGAGCAGCTGTCAAAACCTATTTTGATACTTCAAGAGTTACCCTCTGGCATGACAGCTTCTGTCTAGACCTAACAGAACATCCTCCATGTGGAGCGGTCCAGCCACTACACTCACAGGACAGGCAGTGAAAAGTAAGGACCTGTGTATGTGAAATTGTGCTGTGCTTTCTCAGCCACATAAAGATGGTAGAGGGTAGCATGAATACAAACAAAGCAAGAGCACTGACATTTCTGGCAAAATGGGTGTATGAGTAGGGGAAACTGCACTCCCAGAAGAGAGTGGTGAAGGCTCCTTACCCTCAAGCCCTGTGAGAGAGTGGTGTGTGCCTGGAACTGTGAATGGAGAGGGTGCTGTAACCCTTGGGATTAGTTACAGTGTGCCTAGAAATTTATAGGCATTTATTAACATCTCAGAAACTTCTAATCTTGTGGTTTATATGTTGTTTCCCTGATACTGACCCTGAATTTATGGTTTACTGATTGCCAGTTGATCACATAATTATTAAATCATTGGTTTCTTTCTTTGTGGTTTGATTTAAACCATGTGAATTGAGCAGTTTTGCCTTGTAACATACCCTAACAAGACATCCTTTGTGCAGCAGCAAGGTGATTGCTTCTCAGTCACTGCCTTCAGCAGGCTGTTGCCAGCTTTGAGTGGGGAGTGGGCTGTCTTAAAATGTTCAGGTTCTGAGGAAAAAGACAAGCCCTCTTGCTGTCTCCCTGTGGTAGGTTTTTGTGTAAATGGCACATCCTTAAGTGAACACAAGATATGCTGTGCAAATAGTTGCTTGAGCTCTTTGTGCAGTCATCTCTTTTGGATTTTAGTCTTCCAGACATCATCGCCTTCAAGCAGACTACAGACTAGCAAAGAAAGCAGTTTTTGAAAGTTGCAGTCTTAGTCAAGTAGATTTAAAAACTCAAACCAATCAAACAAAAAAGCTCCTACCACAATTCCCTGTGTAAAATGGCTTCCCCTAAATTATGTGGACCAGAAAAGCCCAGTAAATTAATCTTCCATGATGTGAAATATTATTTTATTTAGAACCTTGTTAGTGCTTTTAGACTTTTTTGAAGGTAATTAAAATTGTATGAGTTTTAAAATTAGTTTTAACCTCCTACAAAATCCGTTTCCACAATAAAAAAGAGCAAGAAGTTAGTATTGCTGGTGGAGTGTGCTACAGGTTTGAGTACAGATAAAAGCCCCTGTGTAGGTACAAAATGGGAAGCAAGAAAGAATGTCAGTAATTGTCCTAGTTGGTTTTGTGGTTTTCCCCTTGGTATGTTCTCCAGGCTGATGCTTGAGTTTCAGGATGGTCTGTGGCAGAGCAAGCAAATACGTGGATCATAACTGTAATAGCAGGTGGAGGACGTCTAATTAAAATAAGCCAGGCAGGCTGTGTGATACTGTCTCTATTTTCAGACCTAATATTAGCATGAGATGAATTGTCTAATTACATACTCCCTAATGTTCTTCCAAAATACTGTTTCATCCCACACGACAGTGTGATTGCAAGCACCTCCTTTTTAAAAGAGGTAAATGCAAATAATCTTTGGAAAAATTATCTTTGAATGAATTACTTCTTTGCTATGACAGCTTGGTTGTCAGCTGCTGAATGTATCCAAATTCACGTGCCTAACATGGGTAAGAGGTCTCACAGATGGGGAGGAGGTGCGTGAATGAAACTCGACTTCTAATGGTAGGAGCAGCACATGTGACAAAAAGGTAAAGCATGAAAACATTTACAAGGGAAAACCTGCATCATGGTGCATGTTTTTGTTCTGCCAACTTTCAGCCAACCTACTGATTAATCAACACGTACTTAATGTTTACACTCCATTAAGTGTAGCAGTAGTCAGTGCTTTTGTTTCATGTAGACCCTGACATATCATTTGGTGGAAGTCTAATGTAACTCACTTCATGGCTCTTTTCTTTTCCTTTTTAAATTTCCAATGGAATTTCTAGTGAATAAATTAGTAAATTTATCATTTTCTCTATAATAGTGTCACATGGACAGTTTGATGAAATAGCTCATTACAGTCAATGAAGTGAAATATGAGTTCTATCAGCACATTTTCATCAAACGGAGTTGCAGAAATTAGCTTGCTGTTATCGAGGACTGTGGAATACAAAAATAAAATTAAGCAAGCTATTAGAGGATAGATTTAGGGAGGGTCCCAATTGAGTTGGAACACAACTGCCACTGTGAAAAACAGAAGACTGCTGTATGCTTAAATGAATTGTGAAGCATCAGTATTAATTGTTAATTATGTACTTTAGGGATGAAATTAAATTCGGAACCACCTGAGTGTACATGAATATCACACACTGCACAACCACTCAACCAGGAATAAATGAAAAGCGAGTGCTTGCTGTTCTGTAATCACTATAAAAGTTTGTAACTGAGCTAACCTGTCTTCACCATCATTGCTTCTATGACCAACAGAGCCCAAGTAGATGGAAATTCTCTACTGTTAAAGTTATCCTTTCCCTCAGTACTTTCCAAAGCCAGAACTGAGAAAGAGTCTGACTCAGCTGTGCTTGGCCTGGGAGAATTAAGAACTGAAACACACCCTCTCATAGTGGGGTGCAGCTCTCTCCTGCCAAACTGGGAAGCTGTTGACAGACAATGAATTGATTCTTTAAGTGCTACTTTTTATGTCAGCAACAGTCAATAATCTGTGTTCAAGAGTGATGTACTCAAGCCTTCTCATTCTTGAAATACTACTCCCAATATTTAACTTTAGCCTTGGATCTTCAGCTGACATTTGATATTTTGTTTTAATAAATTATTATTAGACTTTATTTGCTGTGTGCAGAGGGAATTACTTCAGCTGTTTCCACTTATTCATGTTATTTTTGTATGTGGTCCCTTTCTAATTTTACTTCTTAACTAGACTGGGAATGAATTCTTACGGTCTTGATAATGATGTTATACAGACTAAACACTCCAGGCAGCCAAATGCCAGTTTAATGTGACATTTTTTTTCAGGTGTCATATGTGGTAAAGTTCTTATGTATGAAAGTAGAGGAGGCAGCCTAAATCCTGCCAGGCAGGATCTTGAAGGGATTACTACAGTTAGGAAAGCTTGGAGGCTGCCTGACTTCTTGTTGAAATGAGAACTGGCTCACTGTCATACTTATTTTCACTTGAAGGTTATTGTCCTAAGTAAATTCAGTTTCACAATTATGACTCAGTCTCTAATGAATTCTAATAGACTAAACTGCCCGCCCCATTTAGAAGCATGCATCTGTAACATTCTCTCCTCCACTGAGTCATAGGACTCGCCTAATTTTGGAGACTAAAATTAAGTTTAATTTTGGGATGGCATTTCCCAAAAGGAACATGAAGCTATAAATAATGGAAAGCCATAACCAGTAAAAATTGTTTGCATTTTGATTGCTCTGTCATTTCTATTATATAATAGTTGCGAAGTGCAGAAACTCAGGCAGCTTTGTAGTTGGGGATTATTGCATGGTCTGCCAAATTTAGCAAATGACCAAATTTACCTGCAAATGTAGCATCACTTGCTTACAAATGAAGGATGGTATTTATTTCACAGGTCTGCTTTAGCTATGCACAGAAAGCATTGCCACTTCTCATTTGAGCCATTTCTCAAATGTCTCTTTCTAACCTAATGATGGACTAGAAAAGCAAGAGAGGATTTGGGAGATGTGATATCAGTTTTGCTCTTCTCCCGTCAGCCTCCTCCCACATCAAAGGAAATATTACTATCTCTTTCAAAGAGTTCTGATTTCATTCTGGAAAGAAAGTGTAGAAGGAGTCAAGATAGAGACGGATTAAGATATGCAGTTATTACACGAAGGTGTAATACAGCAAGAGATCCAAATACTTCTGCTTGGAAACTTTTTTCCATCCAATTTAGTGCCAAATTTTTAGAATCAACTGAAGTAAGGTGAGAGAAATTGAGAACAAGATTTTAGAAGTCTGTGCAGGCATACAGGCCTAGAAAACAGAGATTTCTGATAAGCATTAGGATTGGGCAGAAAGTGAAGATAGGCTCAGGCAGAGGAGAAATCTGTAGCAAAGTGTGACCAATGCTTGGTAGGTATAGATGAGTTAACTGAGACATTGTCATGGTCACTGCCTCTTGAGAACCCTGCAATGGGAGACGGCACAGGAGTCTTACACCCCAGCTGCTGCCCTCATGTCTGCAAAGCCATTTATAAATATATTGATATTTGTCACTTTCTCCCACTCAAATGTAACTTGAGATAAAGCTAATGACTTTCTGTGTAAGGAGATATAAAGAGTGTATACTTGCATGTAAGCAAATCACAATTTAGTGTTGAAAAATTAGGAGAATATCTGTCACCATAGAATCATAGCGTGGTTTGTGTTGGAGGTGCCTTAAAGATCATTTAGTTCCAATCCTCCTGCCGTGGGCAGGGACACCTTCCACTAGACCAGGTTGCTCAAATCCCCATCCAACCTAGCCTTAAACACTTCCAGGCATGGGACATCCACAACTTCTCTGGGCAATCTGTTCCAGTGCCCCACCACCCTCCGGGTAAAGAAGTTCTTCCTAATATCTAATCTAAACCTGTCCTCTTTCAGTTTGAAGCCATCACCCCTTGTCCTGTCACTTCTTGTAGTAAGTCCCCCTCTGGCTTTCTTGTAAGCCCCCTGCAAGTACTAGAAGGCTGCTGTAAGGTGTCCCTGGACCTTTCTCTTCTCCAGGTTGAATAGCCCAAACTCTCTCAGCTGATCTTCATAGGAGAGGTGCTCCAGCCCTCTGATCAGCTTCATGGCCCTCCTCTGGACAAATTCACATTTTTGTTCCTATTAAATCTACTGATGTCATGGATCTGCATTATAGTTCCCTGAAGGTTACTCTAATGAACAAATCTAGATTCAATTATTCAAAAGTGCTGGAATTCTGCCTGTACAATTTTCATTTCACTAATGGGCTGGGCAGATTCTGATTTTTCTCAAACAGTTCACAAATGAAGCTTAACATCATGTTGTTAACTGCTTTTATTACATTTCCCATAACGTGAAGCAAAACATAAATTTTAAATGCAGTAAAATGAGAAAATCAAATGAATACAAGTCTGAGGTTTTGTTCAAAATATTCTGGTGTCATTATTGACTTTCTTTTTAATTTCAGTTCACATCAGTTTAACAGGCTTGCATTCTATCTGTCTATATGACTGACAGGTTAGGGGAATGCAGGGTAGGAATTAACCTGATTGACTTGCATTTACCTTCAGATAGCCAAGCTCTGATAAGTGAGTCATACGTGATCATGCAGAAGTTCTGGATCTCAGCTGACTTGTGTCTCACATTGCTACCTCTGTCAAAGCATTGTATGCACAGAGACACAATATCATATCAGTATTATCTTATACGTCCATTTAATGGGTATTAATATATGTGCAGTTGGGCCCAAGTGGTGTGCTCTGTGTGTTGCAGTGCTCTATCTCTCATTTATTCCAGCTCAAACTCTCCACCAGATCAGGGGAAATTTAAAGGATGCCTGAACTTACAACATTTCTCTTCAGTTTGCATAGCCTTAATTTGCCATTTCATTCTTGCATGTTTCAGAACAACTGTTCCACTCTTGTCCTCTGTGACAGAGGGTTAGAGAGAATGGTCAGAGGACTAGAGGGAACAGTCATAAGCTGAGAAAGGGGAGATTCAAACTAGATGTCAGGAAACGATTTTTCACTGTTAGGGTGGTCAGGCACTGGAATAGATTGCCCAAGGAGGTTGTGGAGTCCCAATCCCTGTAAGTGTTTAAGAGGTGTCTTGATCTGGTGCTGGAGGATATGGTTTGGGGTTTAGGGGTTACAGCAGAGTGGCAGGTTAATGGTTGGACTTGATCATCTTAGAGGTCTCCTCCAACCTTGGTGATTCTATGATTCCATGATTCTCTGACAGCCTGTCAGTATGCTGAAATTGTAGCATGCCTTCAACCTTGAGCCTGCAAACACTGAGATCTGAGTTCAGTAAGACCTCTTGGATAAATCTGTTTGCCCACTGTAGTAATGTGTCAGGACCTGAGGCAAGCTTTAGAAGCAAGCTGATCTATCAAGTGTGTAAGGCAGTAGTAAGACTGAAAAGCAACGTTTTAAAGATCTGCAGTAAATTGTTTGAGTCTCACTGCCTTAATCCCTCAAGTATTAAGCAAACAGCTATGAACTGGGACTTGAGCAGGAATCCGAACAAGCTGAGGGTTAGGGTAAATGTTCATAAAATTAGAGTGGTAAAATTAGAATAATAAAACAAATCCAAACTGTTAAGTGGGCTGATTAAACAGTAACAGCTCATTTTCCCCCTCTGCTATTCTAATAATGTTATGTTCATTTTAATGACATTCTTATATCTTTCAGGGCTGTAAAAAGTTCTGTAGATATTCCTGACAGCAATAATAAGCTAAGGGCATGCAGCAGAGTCCAAAATGACCCTGTGACAAGTTGTAGCAAATCTGGATCTGCTAGACTGGTAAGGCATGAGTTGAAGCTGTGACAGGAAGCCAGTGACACTGCTGGAGAATGACAGCCAGGACAGGTACCTCACTGCTCATTGTCTGTGCATCTGGGAAAAAGAGTAATCATGGGATTGTACCAAAGGGCAATTCAAATTGTGAGTTCATTTTGAGTGTTGAGGATTTCTTGGCTTGTAGGGGCTTGTCTGTCCCCATTGACTCATAGGTAGCATATGATATCCCTTGATTAAATGTGGTGCCTAGGACTGATGAATGTGAATGCTTTCATTGATTGATATATGACCATAATTCCAGTGGAGACTTTAAAGATTTGGAGAGCCCAGGCACTATTCTGGTTTACACTTATCAGACTAGAATTTAGAGGTCCTTACACTAACCAACCACATACAGTAATCTCTGTGGAAGGTCCTGTCATTTGTTTGTATTGTGCAGGTTTAAAGCAAGCCATGGTATTTGGTATTTTTGTGATGAGAAATTTGTGATACTGACGCAGGACTGTGGTTTGCAACGATCATAGGTTTCCTGATCTTTCATTTCAAGGCAATCATTTGGGAAATGTCTAAAAAATATGACTAATGTTTGGTCTGGATCTAATCTTATACACTTTGGGATTTGTCCATATCAAAATGGAAGTTACAGGATGGTTTGAAGGCTCAGGACTGTCTTTGGGTTTACCATGTCCATACAGATGATCTCTGAACAAAAGAATGGACTAGGCCATCTTTGCCATCATTCTATGAAATCTCTGCTTGACCTTATTCTAATTATAACGCCTAACTTGATCTTGAGCCTTCTTTCTCATCCTAAATTTATGTGTCTCTAAATATACTTGCATGCAGTTCTACCCATGTATCCCAATGTCAGAAGTGTTAATCAAACAATTATAGAATGGCTTGGGTTGGAAGGGACCTTAAAGATCATCTAGTTCCAATCCCTGTGCTGTGGACAAGGGCACCTTCCACTAGACAAGGTTGCTCGGAGCTCCATCCAGCTTGACCTTAAACACTTGCAGGGATGTGACATCTACAACCTCTCCGAGATACCTGTTCCAGTGCTTCACCACTCTCACAGTGAAGAATTTCTTCCTAACATCTGATCTAAATCTACTCTCTTTCAGTGTGAAAGCCCTTTATCCTGTCACTACATGCTCATATAAATAGTCTGTCTCCATCTTTCTTGTAGGCTCCCTTCTGGTACTGGAAGGCTGCAATTAGGTCACCCCAAAACCTTCACTTTTTCAGGCTGAACAAAACCAATTCTCTCAACCTTTCCTCATAGGAGAGGTTTTCCATCCCTCTAATCAGCTTGGTGACCCTCCTCTGAAATCGTTCCAGCAGGTCCATGTCTTTCCTGTGCGGGAGACCCCAGAGCTGAATGCAGTAATCCAGGTGGGGTCTCACCAGAGCAGCACAGAGGGGCAGAATCACCTCTCTCGACCTGCTGGCCACACTGCTTTTGATGCAGCCCAGGATATGGTTGGCTTTTTGTGCTGTGAGTGTACATTGCCAGCACATGTTCATCCTTTCATCCACAAGCACCTCCAAGTCCTTCCTCCAAGCGGGGCTGCTTTTGATCCCCCAGCCTGTATTGATACTGGGTGTTGTTCCAGCCCAGGTACAGCACCTTGCACTTGGTCCTGTTAAACTTTATGAGATTCCCATGGGCCTGCTTCTCAAGCTTGTCCAGGTTCCTCTGGATGGCAACCTGTCCTTCAGGTGTGTCGACCAAACCACTCAGCTTAGTGTCATCTGCAAATTTGCTGAGGGTGCACTTGATCCTTTTGTCATAATAAGATCTTTTATGCAAGACTATTGAAGACATTTACTGTGATGTCCTTAAATCTCAGCTATTCTTTAAATTATGAATGTTATATGGCTGTTCATTTTATAGAAAGGATAATGTGACCTTGATACTCAAATAGCTCAGATTCTTCTTCTGTAATTTCAGGAATTAATTGCAATTTCATTTCCTTTAAATCCTCCTTGAACACTTGAATTGCTCTATTTATACACGTTTGTAACAATATGTTTAATAAATGTAACATGTTGATTAATTCAACCTGTTAATTTTGTGGTGCAATTGTCCAAAGACCTATGGCCAGGGAAATAGCCAAGGACTAATCCAGCATCATGAATGTGGTTCTTAGCTGTTTCTTGAGAGTTATGGTTGAACCACCCCACACACAAAAAGTCCCCACCAATTCCCCCCAACCTTAACTTGTGTAGTAATGTTTGCTTACCCAAATCATGTTATTGTTTTCAGAAACCTGTCCTTAGAACACTAACATAGCTACAAAAATATATGGCAAAAAGAAATGAAGAGATTAAATCAGTCAGTAATGAGGATCTATTGAACAGAGGTGAGTAAGATTGAGCAAGAGGAACCTAGAAGAATATTAAGGGAATGAATGATACATACTTCCTACCTGAAAAGCTATAGCATGCACAAGGGGTGCATTCTGTTTTTTCCTGAGAGGTACAAAAATGACTGTTTTGAAAGACAGATGTGGAAAAATGTCCTGGAGAACCTATGGAAAACCTCCTAGATTTCATTAGTGGGCTTGGATCTTTTGCTCCTAACTTCTTCAATATCTTTAAACTGAAACCTTATAAGAAATTGAAACAAGCCTGTAGAAGTCAACTGATTTTTACCTCATAGAAATTACTGATTCCTCTAAGAAAACTCTTCCTTTATACCTGAGATTATTCTGTCTTACTTGTGGGCCTGAGTCAGACATGAATGCCCTTGGGTTTTCTGAATTTTGCCTTTCTGTTTTAGCAAACCCAAAGAATTTTGTTTTCCAACCAAATAAATATGGTTGTCTAATTTGGTGTTTTCTTGCTAAAGTCCCTGAACTTCTAAACAGCCAGATGGAACTTTGGCCCAGGCTGAACACAATTAGGTATTTATATATAGTCAGCTTGAGTTCTTTCTTACAGATTAGGAGCTAGCAAATACCTGGTTTCCAACAGAAACAATGGTAAAACCACAGCAGATCTTTTGATGTAAATTTGGTCAATACAAAAATACGCAGATCTTGAACTGCTCTGTTTGGGAATAAAATCTTATGACCACTCTTCTGAATCTTCTGCTCTCCTCTGCTTTGCATTTAGATGGTCTTACTTTTGAAATACATGCAAAAATAAATGGAAGATTTGCAAAATAGAGAAAGCACTGGTTCTATATGACAGTTGGGATGGATTCTTAAATTTCTTTGGAACATAAATAACTGAGTACTTGCTGTATCAGGGAGGCTGGAGATGATGGGTGGCATATTCTTTCAGTGGGAATAGGAGCATTGCTATCCCATTTGCATATGATATAAAGTAATATTAAGTGTAACACAACAGGAGAAAAGGGCTATCCTGGGACAGACTGTTCTCATGGTCTGGTAACTCCAGTGGTATATATGGGTGTCTTGATTATGATACTGTGTGGGTTTCTGCTATGATTTGGGCAGCTGGAAAATTAGAATTTAATTTCATCTCTCAAGAAATAATTATTTTGGAAACCGAGTTACAGGTTCTCCCAGAAAGTACAGGAGCAAGAGGAAGAGGATGGAGATGGATAGATGTATTTTCTATGTAAATACATTTTTTAACTTGACTGAAAGTATTTGCCAGTTTCTAAGCATTCCATTAATAATGTCAGGTCAACTGAATAAGCACCTTTGGGAAATAAATTAGTTGCTAAAAAAACCCAGTTGCTCTGATATACAAAACAGTCAAAGTTTGCTGACAGCACTGGCAGTAGACTGGTCCCATTCTATATTTAAAGTTGCCTTTCCAGAAAATCTTAAGCAGTTCTATTTCCACATTCTCAACTGATGTCCCTGTTTTTTATTAATTTAATTACTTAATTTATTTTTGCTGCAAAGACATTTTTAAGCTCATGATGTGGCTCTACAACTAAACACCAAATGTTACAGCTTTTACTTAACTGTCAGTAAGCAGATCAGAAAGCATTAGGAAGGGTTGGATTAATTAAACAGAAGCTTGATTTCTTTCTGTTTTCTCTGCTATGTTTATAAGTAGTCCTTTGAGTTATGGTTCATTCCTGGGTTTTGTTTGTAGGTAAGGATAGTGGCTAATGTGCAAGATATTTGTGCAAAAATGGTTGTGCTCTAGTCAAGTGCTTTGGAGGATTAACAAAATGCTTGGTTACAGTGCTTGTAGCTGCACACGTTTGAACAGCATTGTGCAAGGTGCTGTCCAGACCATTAGTAATAGTTTTTACCTCAGTTCACAACAAAAGTGTGACTTTCAAGCTTCGTCTTTATTTTTAAATGTGTCTGAAACATGCTCAAAAGAAACCTGTGAAAATAGTAGCATACAGTGATTATTGTAAAAATTTTTTTCACAAATAATTATTTATAATCTTGGAGAAATGTAAAACCTTAGGTTGGAAAGGTCCTCTGGAGGTCATCTGGTACAACCTCCAGCTGCAGGCAAGGCATTGGACTGAGTTAACCAGGGCCTTGTCAAGCTAAATCTTGAATAACTCCAGCAAAGGAGTTCCCACCACTTCTCTGGGAACCTCTTCTAATGTTTAACTGCTCTTAGAGTAGCCCTTTTTATGGAATTTCCCAGGTTCTGCATGTTGCTTCTTGCTCTGTCACTTTTCTTTCTTCTGGGGAGAGTACTTCCATCCTCTGTGTAACTACCCCTTAGGTACTGGAGCCTAATTTATACTGGTACTGCTCCAGTCCCATTTCATCTGTTTGCTTTTTAACATTTTGTTTTAACATCTGGCATAGTTTAGTGTAATCTTAATAGAGTAGATTATTAATAATTATGATGTTCACTAAAACCAAAGCTATGAAATGGAGGGGAGAGTCAGTGTCCTCTTTGCTGTTTATGGAAATAATTCATTTCCTATGGCAGGGAATAAAACTTCAGGGGATCAGAAAGATATGCTGCACTGTATCATCCTTTTTCCAGAAAGAAAAGGAAAGGTTCATTGTAAGGCACTCTTACTCCACCTCTGAATTTAAGCAAATTCTATCTCACATAAATTCTTCTTGGGGAGACAACAATGTGACAGATGACTCTGACTTAGTGCTGCCCATGTCACTTTGCATTTGGAAATACAGTGTGACTGACATGAGTGATATAGAATGTCAGGTAAGATGCTTGTCAAAAATGGTACCTTTTCTGTTTAAATGCAGTGAAAGTGTGTCTTAAAACCAAGTCAGGTGGCCTGGGTTTTGTTTTGTTCTCCTTTTCCCCCCTAAAGGTGACCTGGGAATATTAGGTTCTAAACAGTTAAGAAGGTTTTTTTATGAATTTACAGTGACAAGCTTTCTCAGTAGTGATCAGGGGCAGTCTTCCTCAGGAGGCAGTTAGTAAGAGGACCTTCTCTCACATTTCTTGCTCTCTGTGCACCTGAATTCCCACTTTCCTGTTCTGAAGATAACAATTTCTGCATTCCTAATGCCACCCTGCAGATTGTCTTCACCTCTCCAACATCTCATTCCCATGTGGAGAGTCATAGAAAAGCCACAGAACTGTGCAGCTGCCTTCACTTCCTACTCTTTTCTCCCATCCCTATGGTTCCCATGAGCAAGAATACCTCCAACACTTGGATATGATGCATAACAGTTTCTGTGCCTTACACTGGGATTTTCTGTACAAACCCTTGGACCAGTTCCAGCACTGTAAGGAGATAAGGATGCTCAGCAAGTGGCAGCACTTGATCTTACATGGTGTCGTAGTCAATAGTTTACAATGTCAGATCCCAGTCTTGTCAGGTACAGTTTTATCCCTGTAGGAGAAAAATTGTGTCCTAGGCTTTAGGATATATAACAAGTAGATGATGTAAAAATAAATTAAAGTCATAGTTATAAAATACAAATAAAAGAAAGAATTTGAAGGGATTCACAAGTAAGATTTTTATTATCTGGAAAGTATGTATTTGCTAAACAACTCTTATGGAGTGTGCTGGTTTGAAAGCAAAACAGTGAGAGACTCCAAGTCAGAAATACAATTTAATAG
>NW_008677774.1:7322-9410 GCF_000695815.1 Acanthisitta chloris | reverse complement strand
TGACAGAGTCAGAAAACATCCCGGCTCCCTGTCAGTCAGGGTGTTGGTAGTAGTCCGATTAAATGGTGGCTGCAGTCCTCCTGAAGTGATGGTTCTGTTGGAGCAGTGATCCTGTAGATCTGGTCTTCACCTGAAGGTCTAGTGGTAGCTCTTGTGCTCTGGGAATCCAGCAGGCAAAGGGCTTTGTGCTGGTCCAAACCCCAGCTTATATCCATGTGGGAATGCTTGGCTCCCCACCCCCATGTGGGAATGCTTGGCTCCCCCCCTGGGGTGAAGCATTTCACAATGGGACGAGGTAATTCTATGCATGCCTGGGTCCCTGACAGCCCATTAAACAGAGACAGCCCCCTGAGGGAGCCATCAGGGATGAGTAGGAGATAACGATCACTGCCTCACCTGCTTTAACAGCTTGTGGAGACTGTAATAGAATACATTGTAACCTAGGACATGGAGTTTTACTGTTGGCTTTGGGGAAGCTAGACTATGGCACAGGTGCATGTCTATAGGGAACTTTCTGTTTAGATATTCTGAGAAAGAGTTTTCCATGGCTGCTCTTGCTCTGCAGTGCAGATTCATTCTTCAGTGCATCCTGCAGTTCTGTCCTAGTTTACTCTGAGAGATCAGGCCCAGACACACAGCTTCTTCCATAAACCCCACTTCTGATGGATTCATCGACACAGTTGAGTTCCAAAGCAGCAGTAGGAATGGTTACTGTGTATTAGACCACATACACTTGCACTCCTCATTGCACAAGTGCACTTTTTACCATTTTAATTTGTGAATAGTTTTAATACTACATAAAGTGAAGACTAGACCCAGAATTTTTGGAAGATGTATTTTGGTTTTTAGCTGAGTGCAAATTAAAATAGTGATTTAAAATAAAGCCACCTGCTTCTCCCTGGTGCTTATGAACATAAATATGCTAGATAGTAATATCTTTATGCCATAATGTGGTTATATAAATTTGGATCTAAAATTTAGTGGGAGGGAAGGTAATATGTCACAATAAGGCTGCAATGTGGCACTTGACCTATTGTGGGTAATTCTGCAGCAGATATCAAGTGATGACTGGGAATACATAGAGATCTTGACTCTCCCTCTGCTTATTTCTTCTGGCTGCTAAGAACTTACCTCAAAAAAGAGTGGGAAGCCAGATTTCTCAAAATCAGTAAAATAAGGCATTGTCTTAGCTATGCTGCCATCCCAGAGCTTACTACCAGAAGAGCACAGGCTGGCTCATTGTGCTTAAAGTGGTCTAGGTTAGGAGGCAGAATTCTTTCAGCTGTGAAATCCAGACTGCATTATAAAAAGACATTTTACTTCTGGCCCAGAAAAAAATAATCTTGGGATAAGGAGAAGGTTTTGAAAATAAAATCACCTCTGCCTCCTTCATTTGAGCTGGCAGCTCTTGACTGACATCTACATCCCATCATATACTAGATGTTGAAGCTTGGTTCTTCATTGCAGCTCCTTTCTTTCTTATGTTTCTTACTTCTTGAATATTATAATTTCCAGCAAGCATTCACTTGTCTTTTTCTGCTCTTCCCCACTTCCTCTGTGAAAGGATTCTTTTATAGGTCAAACAACATAATGTATTGTGGTGCTTCAGCAAACCCAGCTGTGGCTCCATGTGTTACATACCCTAAATAAAACATGTAAGGCAAGTCCTTAGGTCACACAGTTGAATATCTGCAATCAATCTTCACCATGCTGGGGTGTATCAGTCATATACAGCATTAGAGACCATGGTAATAGCCAGCATCTTTCAGCTAGGATTACACTGCAAGAATAATAAAATGTAGAAATACATAATTTTTACACTTCTTGCCACAAACACATAAATCTTTTAGGGGCACTAACATGGCATTTGCACAACCTGATGTATGGAGTAACTGGTAAAATATGATATCCAGGGAGGAAAAAAACCCATTATTTTTCTCTTAACACATGGATGGATGCTGTTGCTAACAATTTTACAGAGAGATGACAAATCTGCTCAGCACTGGAGCAAAAAGTATCAGTGTTCTGGGCTGCAAGATCTTCATTCTGTGTAAAGGCATTTTATTAGAAGAGATTGTGGGATACTAA
>NW_008677774.1:0-7288 GCF_000695815.1 Acanthisitta chloris | reverse complement strand
GAAAGGGTTGGAAAATGTAAATAATTTACATTATATCATAAAATAGGCTTTACCAACAGATGATTTTTTGCTAGAACTTCAAGAAATTAAATAGTGCTCATTCAATCAGATTCATGAGCTCACTATAACTGTTCACTAGCCATGAGTGAAAAAGAAAGATACTTAGTTGAAGAAAAACACCAACTAATTTCTCAGTCATTTCAGATGTTAAATGGTTACATGTTTTTACAGCATGTGTTCCCATGACCTTTATAGCATGGAGTGAAGGGTATTTTCATGGGATGTCAGAATGCTCCTCATAAAGGAAGAAATGACATATTTCCAACCTGCCCACCTTCTGAGTTGTGAAGCAGCATACAGCACAGGCTGTACCCTATGCGTAACACAACTACCAATCCAATTTGTCATGAGCCTCTTCTCTATGGAAAATAGGTCATCCTTAAGCATTAGGATTAGGGTTCTGTAGACCTGGTTTTATCCTTGATTCTGCACCTGACTTAGTCCTTAACTTTTCAGCAACTCATTTTTATTTCTCTGTGTTGAGAAGTTTATAGCCATGCTCTTCGGTCATCCCTTAGTATAGTTCAAACCTGAGGCCATCTTCTGCTGTTTGCAGAGCATCTAGCACAGTGTGCTCCTGATTCTGTTTGGGCCATATACATGCTACAGTAACCATTATCATGCATTATTATTTCTGGATCTGCCTTTGCTAAAAGGACAAGCATTAGCTTGAGGCATACATTAAGCTTCTGTATATAAAAAAGGGAGAACCTTCTTCTGTAGATGTGAAAATAATTATGCAATTATGTGTGAAAGATGAGGAAGATACAGGAGAATGAATAAAGAAGGCAGGAGCTTGAGGGCACAGATGTACAAGTTACTCTTAACCAGTATCTATACACCAGCTGAGTTTCTGTAGCTAGTCACACTGGCTTTTGGCACTGGAGAGGTAAATCCCTTTGGCTTTCAGGATTCTTTCTAACAATACAATGGAATTATATATGATCCCAAACCACTAAATCAGTTTTAAAAAACCCCAAATAAAGTAGCAATATTTATCTTAATAAAAGTTGAAGCAACAAAGAAGTAGAAAAATATTCTCCTTTTATCCTTTTTTTAGGCTTTAGAATTCAGAACTGGAGACTGACTCTCAGGCTGAAATCTGTCCATCAGGAAATTTTGCTAAGATCTAGCTTAGGTGCATGCTACAGTCAGCATGTGGAAGCATTGGCTATATATTTATCCATTGAACAAGAATGTATTCCATATCATGCAAGTAAAGAAAATGAGGAACACATATTCTGTGGAAGAATAAAAGGAGCAATTTTGACCGAGGCTAGATGAATACTTTTTTTCTTTCTAATATCAACCTGAAGAAAATTAATACTGTTATGTAAACAGAAGGGGAAACAGGAGGTGTTAAGTGGTTTACTTCTGACAATAGCTTCTGGATATCCCACTTAAGGCAATATAAGTTGTGCTTATGTCTTTGGAATCAGGCCGGCAGTAAGCTGTGATTAATACACCTTTAATGTCACATGCAGGAAGTCAAGACTCTAATTCTTCACTTTGAATACTAAGGGCCTGCAGATGGGCTGGCCATCTGAAATGCAAGTCTCCTCGCAATTCTCTGGTTTGCTTGTCTTTTTCTCTAACTTTTCTGATTTATAACTTTTCTCTTCTAATGATATGAGGTTTTTGTTTAATTTGTAAACATATAAAGTAGCACAGAAAAGATAAAAAGGACAGAAGAACAAAGATGTATGAAGGAAATGCTTATTTTTGAAAATTCCTGGAGAAAAATTGTCTTCTATAAACAGTGTGAAATTGTATTTTGGTCACTTCTGTACATGAGAACGTTCTAATTATTATGCAATTGAATATTAAAGCTAATTTTAATCTTTTCATCCTAGTCTGGCCTCTACCAGAATTACCTTTTGCAGTTACTTTCTATTGAAAGTGGATGTGGTTTTCCAGATTGCTTCTGGAGTCCAACAGCTTCTTTTTAGACTGACTGAGTAGGTGGTTATTTGATAGAGTTGGAGTCTGGAAGAAGTATCATTTCCGTGTTACTTTCCAAAAAGATCTGGTTTCTGATTAAAATTATGTGCATGTTCTCATCTTTTTTCTTGATGCTTCTGAGTTTCCAATGAGAATAATTTTACCAGACAGTGTTCCATGCTTGCAGATAATTCTTGCATTTGGTCAGAGAGTAATCACCACTGTATGTGAGATAGCACTTACAGACTGCCCAAAGAGGTAAGTGGTTTGTTTTGTGTGGGGTTTTTTGTGGGTTTTTTTTCCCTCCTGGGAAAACCAAGAAAACAACCAACCAGCAAACCCTCAAAAAACAAACCCTCTGCCTAATTTTAAAGTGGGTGTATCACAAGATCACAGTATGTTTGGTCTTCTTGAAATTTTTGTGCAAGCCTGGGACACTGAGAGACACTTTGTGCCAATATCCAACGTAGATCTGTGAATGAGAGGGATTTACACCCAGTATGGAGCGATAAGTTTCTATAGTCTTTCCAAGATTAATTTCATACCTCATAGTTTCTTGCAGAAGAGTTGTCCAGAAAAGGCTGAATCAATGCAGGGAGATAGTCTGTTAGGTTGAATAGGAGTTCTGTTCTTATACTGGACCAAAATGAAGGAACATCTGCTTTGCTGTAGTTTTGCTGACCTCTACAATGGTGTGTGTGTGTAACTCCCCATGAAATTAGATTGTGCTGAGCCTAGCCCTTACAAGGTTTCTGTTTAATAGGTTTGTACTTTTCCCATATTTTAAGAAAATGGGCAGAAGTCCATCTTCTTAACTCCTGCCATTAACTGCTAAAGCATCACCTAATTTAAAAATAAAAATGTCAACTATGAAAACATGGTAGTACCTCGTGCAGTAATTCAGGGAAAAATGTACTTCCAGTAGTGAAATTGCACAAAACACATCTGTGTTCCTTTTCTTACCAGCTATGACTGCTGTTGTTTTGCCCTGGATTTTACAGCCATCACACTAAATCCGTGATTTCTGTTAGATCTATTGTGGTGAGAGACCAGGCAATAGTTGGCAAACAGGTATGATGCAATTACTCTGGAGTCTCTGGACAACCATATTCAACTTCCTCTAATGGCAGACAGATTCACAGGTGACTCCATGTGTGTCTGGATAATAGAGTAGGAGTGCAATAGGCATCCAGTGGAGAGGACATGTTAAAGGCTGTAAACTTTTGGGAGTGACTGAAGACCCTTTCAAGATAATTAGTGAAAACAGATATTGAGCTTCTTCCTCACTTTCTTTGTTCTGTATGATTTAATTTTTTTTCTTAGTGAGTACTGAGGATAACTCTTCAAAGCCCTGTGCATTCATGTCATGATTCCCAGTCTGGTTCTGCACAATCTAGCTTACACCTGAGGCAATATAACTGTATTAATGCAGTGCTCTGCCCCAGCTAATTAACACTGAACTAGCTCACGTTTCTCAAAATAGTGCTCTAAAACATCTGAATATTTACTTGGGAGGAAGAACCTGGTGTACTGAAGGGCCATGGCCCCACTTTCAATTTTCCCATTAGCACCATCCAATTTACTTACATGTGCCTGGGCACCTGACAGGGTTGCAGCTACTTAGCTGGCTTTGTTCACTTGGAAACTGTGAGGAGGAGGTTTGGGTAAGCACTATACAAACAGTGAGCTAGAGATAATTTGCAATGTAGATAGACATGTACCATATGGATAGACAAAACAGATGGTGGTGAGGGAGGAGAAGAGTTAGGAACAGAAGTACAGAACAGTGAACAGATTTCCTCCCAGTTGCTGTAGAGTCTAGTACAGGGTCAAAATAAGATCCCAAATTTCTTGGCCTGGAGGCTGGTTTCTTACCAGTGTTGCCTTAAGTCAAGGAGTATTTTTTATTCCCCTAACTCATCTGCTCACTTTGAGTATAGCTATTACCTTCCAGAGAATTTGAACTGGAGTTTGTCTTTATGTCGGAACAGTTTAGAGATTTTCTAATCGCAGTGGTTCTCATCAGGAAAGGTCAGAAGAAATGACATTTTTCATAGTCAGTCTAGTTTAAAACCTGGCTATGGTTCATGCATAACAACAGCAACAATTTGCATTTATATAGCACCTCTCATCCCTTAGGATCTCACAGTGCTTTATAAACCATATGTGGGAATAACTTCACTGAAATAACAGTTAAAAATCCCCCTTGAAGTCCTGCTGCCTGGGGGATAGCTGAGGGGCAGCATACAGTCCAGCACTGTTACACAGCCCAGAGAGGAAAGCATGGGGAAGGTGCTGTTTCTTACTACACACAGCTGGTAGAGCTAAATTGAATAGGAGAAAATTTGGTTTGAATGGACTTTGAGAGGACATTATCCCTACAGAAAGAATTGTGATAAAGTTTCAAAATCACTAATAATCAGGCCTTTGTTTTTCTGCTGCTTCTGGAGGATGAGACATCTGACAGTGCAATGCATTATTTACTGGCTCAGGGTGAACATATCCATATGATACTGGATATTCACTGTTCACACTATCCACAATCAGTATATATATTTGGATTAGATGCTTCATAATAAACTATGTTTGATAATATGGATATATCTATTATAATAATAATATAAATACTATGTAAAATATAATAATATAAAATATATGGTCCAAATATCATGCAAACCTGTCTCTGCTTCAATCTGACAACATTAGTATGGAGTTGGTTTGGCCTTCTCCTCCAAAATAACCTCCACAACCAGACTTTTATAGTCTTACACAATCTGCTTGCTTAGATAGCAGTGATGAGGGTACTTTATTAGCACAGAATGAGATGAAAGTGTTAGCTACCAGAAGACTCAGAATAAATGGAGAAAATTCTGCTAAGTGGTTTTGACTTAATCAGATAAAAATGTGCATTGTTCTCATGATTTAATTAATCACTTCAGTTACTGACAAGTTCTATACATACCCATACTGTCCTCTGGAAGTGAAAGAGCAGTGAGGGAGCAAAGGATACAATGACAGACAGGCTTTCTGTGATCTCAACTTGTCCCAGTGCTTTCCAAGGTGAGTGTGAAGGTACGCTGAGTCATAGGAAAAAATTAATTTAGAGATGTGTGTAGCCTACCAAATATGCCATTAGGTTTGCCATTGTCCTAATCACTGGACATGTAATTCGTATTAGGAAGCAGGCAGAAATTAGTGTATGGCTTGAATCAGGAGAAGGCTTGTGCCCTACAGCATCCACTGAAACTAGCAGTAGTTCAGCTCTTTTTGAACATTTGATCATCTCTGAGGGGTGCTCCTCCCACTGTCCTCAAAGACATCTGTGACAGTGTCTGACTGGCTGCAGCAGGATTTGGTGGTGCTCACCCTCATCTACTCTGCTGTACAGGCCACCCAGTCAGGGTTATTTATCAATGCCACCTTTGTCATAGCACTAATAAAGGTGAGGACCAACATTTCTGCAGGGAACTATGGAGTTATGAAAGCCCATAGTGATGATATAAAAATAATATTCCCCTGAGGACATAATTTGTCTTACATGAGAGGAGGGCTGACAAATGCCCCTGATAAAGCCTATTGTTGTTACTGTTACAGTGCAAAATGTTGTAATAACAGTCTGAGAGGAAACTGACTGCTTAAATGACAGGTTACCTCAAACCTTCCCCCAGCCATAAAGTGCCTTATTTTCTCCTAGTATTTTATATTTTACTTTGAGGACCAGGGGAACTCTTTGTAATAAGAAGTTTAGTTCTCGGGACTAATTTGCTCAAAGAAGAACAAATGCCTGTAATCTATTGTTATTCAGCACTGCTTTACTTAAACCTTATTTCACTTAAGAAACACTTGAAAAACCTTTTTCCCCCCAGCCTCGCCTTCAAATAAATATTTTTTTCAGAGGTGAGTGTTTAGTTCCCTGAGTCATGTGGGATTGTTACTTGGCTGGATGACCGAAAATAAGTAAAAGGAAAACACTTCAGTCTGGAAATGAAGATAAGGGAGAAGATACATGTCTATAAAATTGTAAGTGACACAGAGAAAAATAGAGAATAAAGTGATGGAACCCCTTGCCACAGAGTGTTGCACAAACTGAAAATTCCTATAGGTCTCTAAAGTAATTGTACAAGCCCATGGGAGTAAGAAAACAACAAAAGGTCTCCCTATACACAGGTATCTTTCCTTTGCTTCATGTGGTCCCTGAACTAGAAATCATTGGAATTGAGGGAGCAGTCTGAAGGATTGTCACTGCAATCTTGCACTGTTCTTGTCGTCTTGCCTTGACTTTGCTGCTGGTCAGCTGGAGACAAGTTACTGGGCCAGCTGGATCTTTGGTGTGGCCAAGTGTTTTGTTCTTCATTTACTGGATTTCAAGTTGTCTAGACAAATCATTCTTGCCTGACAAGTTTGCAAGTGCATGTTGTATTGAAGGAGTGCAGGACTTTAGCTTTCTAGAAATGTTTACAGGGGGAAAAAAAATAAGATTTTTTTTGTATGCCTCACAGGGAGAGACTGAAAGACGGGCGATTCTGGATATCCTGGTCTAACTGCATCGTGGCCCCTTGTGCTGCCTTTAGTGCAGGTGAGCTGCATCTGATGTAAATTATGGATGGCACAAGTCCTCCCACAATGAACTGACTTTGTGCAAAAGTCACAGTCAGAATGGGAGGAGTGGGTGTCCCCAGGCTGGATCCTGACCTGGAAAGCACCTCTGCTACTATTTTTGGCTGTGGAATAGAGGCAGAGCCCCAAGATAAACCAGTGTTTCAGAATATGATTTGGAAGAAACTTCCCTTCTACTTTCTTGGCACCTACCCAAGGGATCTAAATGCTTTGACTAGCTCAAGGGATACCTTGGGGCAAACCATTGTTTCTGGTTTTTGGACTTGGTGAGACAGACCAAGCCCAAAAACCTATTTCTTTGGATTTGGAGGTGTTTTGAGTTGATGTCTATAATGAAATTCTTCGTGTCAGCCTCTTTCTTTCTCCCTTTTCTCCCCTGCCTCTCTCTGCTTAACAAACAGAGCCTATGGGGACTGTGGAGCTCTCTGTGGCTGTTTTATTCATAGATTTAGCCCCTTTCTTAGTGCAGCAGCTTCATCAAATATTTTTCAAGGACAACTTTTCTCCCTAAAGGTTTGCTCAGCAGCAATGACTGTCTCATCTAGGTAATCTATTCTGATTAATTTGACTTTAGCTTTCTTACTGCTCCAGTGGAGTCCAAATTTGTCAAGGACTTAAATATATATACACACACACACACACACACACACACACACACACACACACACGC
>NW_008677773.1:93452-121063 GCF_000695815.1 Acanthisitta chloris | reverse complement strand
GCTCCCCCCGCAGAGGGCTCAGGGCTCAGGGGTGATCCTTTCACCTGAGCTGTCCCTGCAGCAGGAGCAGGAGACATTGGAGGGGTCAGACAAACCCAGAAAGTTTGGTGAAGTTGGGGTGAAGCCAAATCACTGCCCCACCAGTGAGCGTTGTGCTCCCTCTGTTCCCCTAATTCCCCCTGGAGTGAGGAAGATCCAGGTACATCCTTCAGGTGCTTCTGCTCCCTCCTGGGAAACCAAATCTGTGTCCCACCCTGTTTCCTACCCTTTCAGACACCCACCGGACTGCCAGGCCGAGGAGGGGCAGGTGGCACTGGACCTTTGGACCTTTTTGATCCTTAAGACACACAGACATAACTTTGCCTGCCCCATTTATTCCTTTCAGAGTTTGGTTTTTTTTTCCCCCACAACTGCTGTTAACACTTTGAGGGTCTAAAAGTGATTTGGGGCTGAAAGGATGAATTAATTTCTCTATGTTCAACTATCCTTTCTATAAGACCTCTTAAACGTGGCTTTTGCACTGCCCCATAGCTTAAATCACGGAGTTGGATGTGGAACTCAGTTCTTGGATACAATTTTTTTTTCCTGTTTTGGCATTTGTCTTGCTCTAATGAAACTGTTGGGTTTAATAGGGATAATTTGCATCGCTCTCCAGTCAGTCTGCCAGGGCAGGCTCTGTTTGAAAGCACCAGCAAGAGCCGCTGTGCTATAGCAGTGTCACTGCCCATCTGCAAACCTCAGTCCTGCCGCTCCAGCTCGGAGGAGTTTCCATGGACAGACCCCTCTGTGACCTCTGTGTTTAGCAGCCCAACACGAGATTGTGTTTAGGAAAGTGTCCACCTGACTGATTTCACTCCAATTATTTGATAGCCTGCCCTGTTCGAACCCCAGCGATTTTCCTAAGCAATAGGAAAGTATTTATTGGGGCAAGCAAATGCTTAGTTTGAAAGATAAAATAGGATAACACTACTATAAAATGCTCATTTTTTCCACTTCTGCCTGGCATAACTCACCCGGGAGTGAACAGCTCTGCTTGAATCAGTTGGGATTGCACAGATATCTTTACCTGTGTGTAGCACAGGTACAGCCCTGTCAGGGCACACTGGGGATTTTGGCTTTGTCTCCAGTTCAGGCAGGTGTAAACACAGGGCCAGGAGAGGCCACAGCATCCCCAGCCCTGGGGCAATTACCCCCACACTGGGGTGAGAGGAGATGCCACGTTACATCCTTTGAAAAGTGCAGCACTGGACCTGGCTCAAGTAGTTCAGGGTGGCAAACTAAGATTTCCTTTTCATGTTTCATGCTGCTTCCATTTGTGATTTTGAACCCTTTAGCTACAGCATCTTGGTTCCCAAATCAGAAAACTGCAGATTCCTCTAGCTGGTTTTCTATTTCCTCTCCTCCTTGGCTTGCACCTCAGATCAGGATAATTGTTTATTGTAAAGAATGATGTATTAAATGCTGTTTAAACACGGTGATGTTTTATTAATAACCCTCCCAAACTGTGGGATACGATGTAATGTGTTGGGACACCAGCAGGAACCATACAGGGGGGAAGGCAAATGAGAGAGTCCCCTCAGATTTTAAACTCTCCATCTGGGATCTGCTGCAAGTGGAAGAGAGATGAGCCCTAGATGTAAGCGAAGCAGCAGTTCGGTGCAGTCTGGGATCAGCAAGTAGCAGCTATTGTTCTCCAGAGTCATGGCTTAAATCCAAATGCTACACACTGGGTATGGTATTTGTATCAGTGGCGTTTGCAGACTCCACAGGCAAGACGAGAAAGTCACTGTTTTAAATGGTTACTCCTTTGGGAAGGGGGAATTGAGAAGATGGACTTGTGAGAGGAGCAGGAGTGAGATGGCACCCTCTCCCCGGTGATAAATGGGAGCATTAACAAGGCTTGGTCGAGAGGAACCCTCCAGATTTATGGCTTCCTGTCTCCACCAGCAGATGCCATTATGGCTGACAGAACAGAATGCCTTTCAGGAGGGAACTGGGCTGGGATTATGAAGAAAGGGGGGAAAAAAAGCAAGCAGAGCCTGGTGTCCGTTTTTATCCGCTGGTCAGAAGCCGCCGATGGGTTTGGATCGAGCGTTCCTGTGCTCCCTGCTCCTCTTATTTATAACCAACTTGGTGAAGGTCATTTAGCATCTCTTTTAGCACAGGAAGAACCCATAATATTTACTGAAAGCATTTTTGCACTCTTGAAAATTAGAGATAATAAAATGAACAGATAGCACTGGAGGCTTCCTTGGCTTATCCAATGGAATAATCTTGATGGGTGCTTAATGTTTACTTTGGAAATGCAGCAAATGATTCTGAAGCTATATTGAATTTTATCTATTTTTATTACATTGCAGAATAATATTTCTCTTTCCTGACAAAATGTTATGACCAGTAATAGCAATGGCAGTTATGCATGTTCAAAAAAGAGTAATCAAATCTCATGCTTCAGGGCATGAGCTGAATTCCCCACTGGGATCCAGGAGGAATATCTTTCCCCCCCAAATATAGCAATATACAATCAAGGAGGTATGTTCTTCGAGGCTTTTCAATTTCTTGCTTAGGTGCAGATTACAAGGAACAAGAGTGTGATGTGGGAAATCCTCTGTTGCTACAGCTCTGGGATGGTTTGGGTCTGATTTTTCCAAGTAATGTGTGTGATTTGTTGTGCACTGCAGGAAAGTTTAGACATTTTTGTGCACAATCAGGGGCCAAATACACTTTGTGTGCCTGACTTTGATAACAGTTCCCATCATGAGTAGTCACAACCAGCTCAGCTGTGTTCGAGGTGGTTTCTCTTACTTGGTTTTGTTTTTCTCTCGGTGACTTCTGATAATTAAATGTGGGGATTTTTTTCTTTCCTTTTTTTCCCCCTACAAGTTATATCTGCGTAGGTACATAACTCATCTGGAATGGAATTCTCAGTGTTGCTGACCCCTTTCACACTTTGCCTACTACTTCAGAGAGAGGAAAAAGTGGAAATTCTGACAAGTTCTACTAACAAAAAAGAAGAGATATAAATTATTTGGGTTTGGTAAATAAAAGATTTTTGATACATAGTGATATTTCCTGTTAATGGCAATGTCACCTGCAGTGTTTATCTCTTGCTCAGCACTATTGGGGTTAATGGCAATGTCACCTGCAGTGTTTACCTCTTGCTCAGCACTACTGGGAGGAACATGATTTAAGAGAGGATTGGGATTACAGTGATTTTGAAGGAATCAATTTGATAGGCAGACTGAGGAAAAAGAGTACCTGGTAGGTGATGTGCTCAGTCCTCTCCACCCAGAGACAGTGTTGGCTCTGCTCCTTTCACTCTTGAGGCACATTTGCCTACCACGACGATGAATTCAGCAATTCCTCTGGGCAGTCCTTTCTAGTGGCCTTGCCATAGAGAAATTTTTCCTACTATCACATATTCTGTTTCTTTTTTTGGTGTTCTCCAATGAAATGGAGAACAAACAGTTGATTTCCTTCCTCTTTGCAGCAATTTTGAGCCTATTTGCAGCCGTATTACATCTCCTCCCCAACCCACCCCAATTTCTTCAGTCGTTCCCTCTCTATCATGTTTCCTGGGCCTGGCACTCATTTCATTTTGCTGTGGCTGGACAACATATGTTTGGGAGTGCAGTGCCAAAAACTGGATGCTGGATTGCCTTTTAAATCTTCCCAGCACCAAGTGGGATTACTTCACATGTCTAACATATGACACTCCTGTTTCCATGTCCCAGTTTGACACACGCCCTTTCTGCAGCAGCATGACACTGTTGACTCATGGAGAGCTTCTGATTCACTGCAGCCCCAGCTGCTTTCTTGCAGAACTGCTTTGTAATCAGTTGTCCCCATCCTATATTTGAACAGTTGATTATGCATCAGTGACAACTTTGCACTGATTCATCTTGAATTGCATCCTATTTTTTTTTTCAGACTGTTCCTGCAATTTGTCAGGATCATTCTGTATTACAATGCTGTCTTCAAAGGCTGTTCCCATTCCCCCTAGCCTGGTACCATCTGCAGATAGCATGCAAAATATCTTCTCTTCCACCTTCTAAGGCATTAATAGAAGTGTTGGATATTGCTGGGCCCAGGACACACTCCAGACATTATTCCACCTAACAATAGAGGATGAAGAGCGTTTTGGAGTATGATTTTCCTATCTCTTCCAGCCCCCTGCAATGTCATCTGAAGGACATGTCACCCAGGCAACAAGCGACAGGATGAGAGGGCATAGGTTCAAGCTGTGTCAGGTTGGACATCAGGAGGAATTTCTCCATGGAAAGGGCTGTCAGGCACTGGAACTGGCCAGGGAGGTGGTGGTGTCACCATCCCTGGAGAAGTTCAAGGAACAATTGGACATGACACTCAGTGCACTGGTCTAGTTGACAAGTGATCAATGATTCTGTGATTACGTGTTCCATAGCTCACTTGTGTGAAACTGCCAAGTGAGACAGTGGCAAAAGCTCACAGAAGTCAAGGTACATGGACTTCCCTGTCCACAATGCCCATCACACTATCATGGCATGAGGTTAAGTAGGTTGGACATCATTTACCCTCATGGAATGATATTAGGTAGGTTTGACATAAATCAGTGTTGTCAGTTGTTCTCCAAAAACCTTGTTCAAGGTTCTTATGGATACTTGGTTTATTTTGCTCCAGCATTTTTTAGGAACAGCAGGTGACATGGCCCGAAGGTCCCTTCCCACCTTTCTATCTCACAGATAGCTGTGGTTGCACTGGTCTGAGTCTTCTGGAACCACTGGTCCTCCCCAGGGTTTTAGGGATGGTCACTGATAGTCCTGAGATCCTTCTAAGATGCATTTAATGGCCTGACATTCTCTATGTGCTTTCTAAGTGCCCTGGAAACTCTCCTCCCTGCTGCAGCCAGAGCTCACACTCCTCTGACACTGGCCTTGATTATTTTTGCAATCTGATCACAGCTGATTCCTGTAGTGAAGATGAAAGTAAAAAAGGCTTTCTTAGGGTGATCTGTCAAAAGCTTTCTCTCTTTGCTGACTGACAGATGTAATCTTTCCTGGGTCTTTTCCTGCATAGAGAAGGCACTTACCAAACACTTTCTTCTTATTATGTTCCTCCTAGTTATATCTCATTTTGAGACTTTCTCTTTGCAATTTTTTTCCCCCTGTGTGTTCGTGGTCACTGCAAGGAACTGAAAGAACTCTTTTCTGCACCTTTGTCACATTTAGACAAATACTAATTTGTTTATAGAATATACATTGAGGAATTTAGTTTGTCAAAATATTCCTTCCATGCTGTAGAACAATCTGTTTCCCCACAAAAGGCTAGAACAGCAGCATTGGGGCAAAAAAATCCTTTTTTTCTTCCCCTTTCAGACATTACTCTGCACACAGCTCAGTGACTCCAGTTTGGTGTGGTGGGAGGAAGGTTAAATTTCACCTCCTGGGCTGAAATCCTGATATTGATGATAATTTATACCTTGAGTCACAGCAGGCAGCATTTCCAGAGCCTTCTAATCTTAAAGGATTCACCCTTTGGCTGCAAAACATGCATTGGAGTTTGAACTCCAATCTAACTGCAAAAAAAAAAATCAGCTTTTGGGGCCAAGTAACAAGAATCTCAAGCAGTGCAATGGTTAGCACAGCTCTGGCTGCAGCACCTTCTCCAGCCACATCTGTGCTTCATCTCCCACCCCGTGTCATCAGCTGAAGCCTCACATTCGACTCTCTCAGAGCTATAGGAACAGCTCACAGGGCATTTTTTAACCATGACATCCTAGTTCCAGAATTTATACTTCACTCTTGCAAACCTACTGCAGGCTGAAACAGCCTGGGAGCTGTTTTCTTGCTTTGTGATCACCACAACAGATCTCCAGTTAAAAAACCAGCAAACACACCATTATCTCTGAAATCAGCACAGCAGCTCTGTGATATCATTTCCCAATCAAACAGCAAAAGCACTGATTGAGTTAGTTGGATCTGAAAGCTGTTCATGCTGCAATCCACAAACCTCCTGTTCTCCTCAGTGGATATGAAGTCCCCAGTCCACAGGCACTTGGACTAGTGCATTTATTTTCCTTTCTACAAAGTAACATCATCTCCAGAATCATTTCAAATAATAACAATGAGCTGGAACTGGGCAGGAAATGGACTGGAGCCTCAAAAGTGTCCTTGGAGAAAGGTATCACTTAAAAAAGGATCATTGAGAACTGCCACTTTTAGGGGGGAAAAGCAACATCAAGAAGATAATGTTCTCCCAGCTCTGCTCTCTGAAAATACCATGTTTCATTGAAAAATAGGTATTAATAGGCCTTTAAAAATACACTTGGAATGTTCAAATTATAAATGGACATGTTTTATGCAATGTCTGAGTAACTTTCTGCAAAGGAGAAGTTTGAAGATGATATCAGGGTGTTGGGCTTTTTTTTTCCCCCCAGGGAATCAAAAATATGACTGTGCATTGCTATAACTGGGATGGGAAATAAAAAGCACAAGGACTTGCATGTGGTGGTTTCTTTTAGAGAGGAATATTTCTAAGCAATCCTGTGCTCATATGAAATTCACACTTGGAAAGGTCTTGTCTGCTAGTTAGTCTGTTAGTAGCTCCGAGGTTGTGAGGTTGCATCTTCTGGAGGAGGCACAAAGCGAAGGCAGAAGCTGTTTTTGGTCAGAAAGTAGAACATCTCTGCTGTTTTGAGAGCACTGAGGGGATGGGAGAGGCCAGGCCACTCACAGCCAGGTGAGCACATACTGGGAGCCCTTTGATGCTCTCATTCTCTCTCCCATTTAAAGCTGGACCAGCCACCCAAACCCAGGGAGCAGATCCCTGGGTAAAACATGGTACAGACTTGCCAAAACCAGAGAAACATCCCCAGGAAACTTTGGGTTTGAGGCTGTTTGTCCTGAGCAGGAGGCAAGGCGAAGGCAGAGATGTTTGGGACTAAAGTTGCTTTGAAAGGTGGCAATAGCAGTGCCAGTTTGACAGCTATGCCATGGCTAATTTCCTTGCAGAGCACCCAGTGCCCACAGTGATGGGACAGTGCTGTCCCTCAGGGACTGTTTGTGCAGTGTGAGCCTCGTCTTTCTTTTATTGGCATGATTCCTTTGGATTCTTTATAGCTACAGAACAAAACAGATGTAGTTAGAGAACAAAATTACCCTGATAATTGGTATAATTAAGATAATAAAGAACTAAATACTTTCAGAATCTAATTCTCTGTCTTACCACTAGTCCCACATCCCTCCTGAGCCATACTGGGATCTTTTTTAAGATCAAATAAAGCCAAATGGACAAGCACAGTTTACACCTACCAAACACAGTTGTTTTGTAAATACTGAGCAAGTTGAACAGTTGTTTAATAATCAACGCTGAGAAAGCTGAAGTTCTAAAGCCACAGAAAGAGATAAAACATTTGATTTTTAGTCAACAAAATGTTTTGATTGAAATGCAATTTGAATGAAAGAAACATTTTATTGGTGTAAGGGACAAAGTTTTGTAGAGCAAAGAGCAAAAATTCCATGTGAAAACTAAAGGAAAGTAAAAAAAAAAAAAAATGGCATTTTTTTTTCTTACAGAAGAACTTTCAAAAGTCTCTGAATGTTCCTGAGAACAGTTGTGCTCTGGCCCAGAGACTGAGCTTGCATTTCTGGGTGGGACTCACCATTCTCCAGGTGTTTCCAATAGCAGTTGCTGATGCTCTGAGGAGCTGCAGTTGGGGTGGGATGGGAGGAGATTAAAGCTCAGCAGAGCTGCTCTGACCCTGCTGGGTCTCACCTTGCTCCTCGTGCTGCCTCTTTGCTTCTCCTCACATGCACATCCTGCCTTGGCTCTGGAAACTTCTCTCCTGTCAATGCTTATAGGTAATCATTTTCTTGTGTTTTCTTGGTTAACTCTGTGCTGTGAAGGAATTTCTCGAATGGGAACAACATCTTTCTTTCTCTCCCTAAGTGGAGACTGTAACTTGCAAGCTCAGGGACCAAACTTAGGTGTTAACACCTAAGATAAATTCCTATCCTTAATGTTTTCTCTGCAACCAATGTGCAAACTTTTTAGGTTCAATAAAATGGAGCTTTATCAGTGAATCATAACAACTGAGAAGCTGGAGATGAGAAGGACAGAGCATTCTGTGGAAATGGCTGAAGTGCAAAAGTAGCTGGTTAGAAAAGTTCTGTGGAAGTGCAAAACACTAAGAGTAAAAACTGAGGCAAAGTAGGCAACACTCTAATTGGAAATGGAGAAATGAAAAGTAAGGTGTTCAGAAACGAGAAAGAACTTACTCTTCAACAATGGTAATTGGGTTTGTATTAAAAATGCCCAAACTAAGAGTGATAATAAAGCTAGAAAAGTAGTATTTTTAGAGTCTGGAGGCTAAGGGTACAGAGGAATGATGCTGGGTTTGTGCTTATTCAGGAAAAATGCTGTGTGTTGCTTTTTCTTTGATTAAAAAGGAGTTCTAGGAGTTTTTTTTAATGGCTCTCCCTGGTCAGAATGTGCTTTTCTTTGTTGCTAAATGATTAGGTGCATCTGAAGCACCTGTGTGGCTAAAGTCCTTCCATCATTGTGTGCTGCCTCACACCTGGTTGTGAGGAGATTGAGCCAGTTCTGCCCAGTGTCTTGCTCAGGGCTGTGGATATCAAATTCAGGTGCTGATCCACCCCATCATTAGTCAGGGCTGTGGATATCAAATTCAGGTGTTGATCCACCCAATCATTACCTGATGGGATCTGGTGGGACCAAGGGGATTGCTGAGACAAGGATGATTCCTCATTCCTAGAGACCTGAGACTTGTTACCCATCATTGGCTGATGGGAACTGGTGGGACCAAGGAAGATTCCTCATTCCCAGTGGATTGAACCCTGTTACCTGTTAGGAAACATGTTTGGTTATGCTCCTTGTTCTTGCCTTGCAAAGGGCAAATGTTTTTGTGTTCAGGCTGTGTCTCCATTTCTGAGGAAGAAATCTGAGGCAGCTGAGGTTGGCTGAGAGAGTTTTCCATAAAAAGCAGGCTGGGGGAATGGAATTCTAGGTTTGTGGAGCAATATTACAAAGGGAGACATCAAGCCATTTTCATGGAAATTGAGTGACACTTATGGGCCTTTCTCTACTTCTGCTTTTAATATCAAATAGTATAGGAAATACAGGTGAAAGGAAAAAAACAACCCAGCCCACCTGTCAAAATATAGCTCTGTTTGGTTACCTCTGTCCATGGGACAATTTTAGTAACCTGTCAATCAATGGGCTGCTAAATAGCCTCTCCAAAGCACAATCTGCTATTTCAGACGACATCAGTGTGTCAATCATTTATTGAATCAAAGCCAAATTTGAAGCAAAGCAAGCCCAGTTTGTCAATCACTCCTCAGTATTCTCTCCACTAACCACCTGACAGCTTTTAACTTTTCACTTTTATATTCCATGCAGCTAGTTAAGATTCTTTCATTTTTAATTGGGCTTCTTTTATGATTGGTAGCTAAGCAACTAATATGTTGTTTTATATGGTAATAATGGGCCCAAACTTGAGAGCTTTCTTGACCATTCCTATTTGTTGTGGGGAAATTATTTTCCTTCAAGTTGCTAAATAGCAGATGTAGCAGAAACAGTTATTTAATTATGGGTTGTCCTGTTGTTTCTATCTATAAACACTTTTGGCACTGTTTAAAAATAAATACTGCATGCGCTGGCAAATATACACTGAGTGATTTTAACTCCTGATAGAGTCCTTTGGAATTTCACTGCTCATTTCCAGGGAAAACTGGGTGCAAAAAGGAAAGGATTGCCAAAAAAGCAGTTTGGAAAAATATTAGCAAGGGACAGAGTGAGAAATCTCTGTTTCACAATCCCACTAGGCTTTAATCCAACCTGATCAGTTTTCAGTCTTAATTTAGGTACAATTAAATATCTGGGGCCAAGTGCAGTGCTGTGAGGCTCCATCAAGCCAGAAGCCCATCCTGAACCAACTCCTCTGGCCTTTTAGGTGCTCATCTGGTGTGTTGTCAATTAATTTAAGGTTTTCTGTACCTGAGATGTGAAACTTTTGGGTCAGAACTGAGTCCCCCCAAGTGATCACAGATCTCGATGTGGTTTCCATCCATCTCCTCATCATGCACAAGATGAGCAGAGTGTGTGAAATGATCTTAGAGCTAGTAGTAAGTGCTCTTGCCTTTCTATTTCTAAAGCCTGTCATCAGCACAGCCAATGTGTTGTGCTCAGACAGAAAGAATCAACTTTCTGTCCTTCCCATGAAAGGAAGTTTGGGAAAAGAACTATTTCTGTGTTACATAAAACTCTATTTTGGGTTCAAAAAGAGTTTTCTTCATTTAATTCTTTTGCATATCTGTTTGATGGGCTTCTGGCTGTCTTTTGACAGACTGCTGTCATCTGCTTTGATCCAAAACTGTGAAACTCCAGATGTGCCCAAGAACTTGGGAGAACATGGGTATAGCTTTGCAAAAAAGCTGCAGTAGGTTTTGAGGCAATCTGATAACAAATGTACTTCCCAGGCCTATTTGAATTTTACATGGGGTTTTGTATTGCTTTCTACTAAAGACTCAGTAAAAGTGACTGACAGCACATGAGGATTGACAGGGGAGAGGCAAACTGGGGCTTTGGGGGAGGTTGAAGTGTTTGAGAAATCCAGCCCAGTGCTAAATGTAGGAGAGCACTGGGGAATATGCTGATACTGCAACCAGCAAGGAGGAAGATTCTGGGAAACTGTGGAGATTGGCTAATTAATAAACTAAACCAAAAGCTGCAAAGCAGATCTTCCTATGGAACTTCATGCAAACAGCAAATTTGCTCACAAACGAGCTCTTAAAGTGCCAAAATTATATAGCTTGATTTCTCCTCTCTTGATGGGATTTTTGATGCCTTCAGAAATCCATTGGTGTTGGCTAATATTGAATTACTTGGAAATCAAGGATGAGCATCTCCTGTACAGTGCTATCCTGACAAATGAGGTGTAAGTTTGCCTGAGAGCACAAGTGAGCAAGAGTTTTTTTTGTTTTATGGACAGATTTGTACTCTTTATATAACCAGATATTAGCTCAAGTTTCTTAAAAAGGTGTTTTGATCCCAGGCTGCCTCCCTAGATTGGCACAGATTGTTCAGCTTGGCTCCAAGGGTGTTCAGGCCTGGCTGAACATGATGCTGAGCTCTTGTAGTTCAGGCATCTGAGCAGAGGGGAAACCCACACAGCACCCACCTACACAGCACCTGGTCTGTGAATCGGCAGGAGACTCTCAATGGGAGGATTGAGATGCACTAGATCATAAATATTATACAAATAAGAGAGGGATAGGGTCAGGAAACCCAGAAATACTTGCAGGGGATTTTTTCAACTGCTCCATTTTGGTCATTCCCATTGCAGTGATGCTGAGAAATGTCACTCTGCTGCATATGTGTTATTGCTGCTGTCCTAGAGCTGCTCTAAGGGCCCTTTGGAGCAGAAGAAATGATACTAAAAGTGTATTCAAGCATATAAATTGTACAGTGGCATTTTTTGTTAGATGAAACCTGTTGGGCAAGAGCAGCTCTGAAACTTGGTTGACATTCATAGCTGGGTAGGAATTCTGGGGCAAAGTCTCTTTCTCTGTGCCTTGATGAGGTTTGCTCAGTCTTCAGTGCATCCACTGAGCAGCAGTGACTTGCTGTAGTGTCAGTGATTCCACAGGACACACAGGGGCTTAAGAGGTTCATAGAGCCATTGATCCCAGGCAGACTGAAATGTGGGGTCTGACTGTCCTTCTCTTAGTGGTAGCTCTTCTTTGAGCACTTACTATGGTAAGACAGACACATATTGCATGGAGCTGGAGAGAGAAAAGAGGAGCTTTGCTTAATGCCACCTAGTGCTTTACCACATGACACACCACTGCAAAGCTCTTGGTGTAGCCCCAGTCCTTGGGCTGAGTCTGTTTCTCTTTGCCTTATCCTGTGAGTGGTTCATGTAGCTCCTGGCAGAGCATTTCTTGTCCCTGAGGGAACTGTGCACTGCTCTCTATCTAGAATGTTACTAGACAGCATCACTTAGTTTTCAAGCTTGTTTTTCCAGCTATGTGTCACAAAGTTGATCCGTGTCAACTGCTGCCTTTGTTCACCCCTGTCAGGGGAGCAACAGCCTAAAACCTTATCCTGTGAGTGGTTCATGTAGCTCCTGGCAGAGCATTTCTTGTCCCTGAGGGAACTGTGCACTGCTCTCTATCTAGAATGTTACTAGACAGCATCACTTAGTTTTCAAGCTTGTTTTTCCAGCTATGTGTCACAAAGTTGATCCGTGTCAACTGCTGCCTTTGTTCACCCCTGTCAGGGGAGCAACAGCCTAAAAAGATTGGATTGTTAAGAGGTTGGGATGGAGCTTAGAGATCACCCAGCCCCAACGGGACCCCCCCCCCCAGACCAGGTTCCTCAAGGCTTCATCCAGCCTGGCCTTGAACACTGACAGGGTTGGGGCAGCCACAGCCTCCCTGGCAACCTGGGCCAGTGTCTCACCACCCTCACAGGGAAAACTTCTTCCTAATACCTAATCCAAATTTCCCTCTTTCAATTTATACCCAAAATGATCAATACCTTTCCTAACTGGAAATAGAGGGAGAATTTACTAAAGCAGAACGCAGTTACCTGTGCTGGGATTTGCTCAGGACACTCTGGTTGGTGTGGTTACCCTTCCAACATGTAAATTGGGATCCTGAGCAGTGCTGAGTGCTTGGATTGTGTGAGTTTACATCTCAGCCACCCACAGACCAGGAGCACTGTGCAGCCACCAAACCAGCAGTATCCCAACCTCTGGCACCTTGCTGGTACTTGAGTCAGCTCTGTCACTGTGCTGGGATTTGCTCAGGACACTCTGGTTGGTGTGGTTACCCTTCCAACATGTAAATTGGGATCCTGAGCAGTGCTGAGTGCTTGGATTGTGTGAGTTTACATCTCAGCCACCCACAGACCAGGAGCACTGTGCAGCCACCAAACCAGCAGTATCCCAACCTCTGGCACCTTGCTGGTACTTGAGTCAGCTCTGTCACCCAACCCACCCCACTGAGCAGCTCCAGGAGCATGGGAAAGAGCCTGGGGTTAACTGTGGTTACAAGCCACCTTTATAATCTGGAATTTATCCATTGAGTGCTGTAACTGGTGTCATTTAGAAGCACAAACTGCTCAAACTGCAGCTTTCAAACCAGAAAAGCAAGGCATAACACTTCATCAGTGGCACAGGTACTTCAAATGCCAAGTGAGGTTTTCCTGGGGTGTGTGGGAGTATTCCAGGTGGGCTTTGCTCAGAGCAATATTTGTTCTTTAGAGAACTAGAACCAGGAACAAAATGGGTTGATATATGTACTTGATGCCATGGTTTAGTGCTGAGGGAATGGTTGGACTTGATGCTCCTAAAGGTCTTTTCCAACCTGAATGGTTATGTGACTCTATAAATCCAAAAAGATACACAGGATTTCATCCACCTACAAACCCTATTCTGTTAGTAATGTCTTTCTGATTAATTGCATATGTTCTATACTGAGTTGAGCAGGATTTGAGAGCAGTGCAAGAGCTGCAATGTGAACGTTACACATCCGTGGGCTGCCCTGGCAGTGACCTCCAGCTCTCTCTAGCAGGGGAGCACAGCATGTGGTGCAGTCACTGGTAGCTCCTTCCTCAGCCCTTTCTAAGCCCATGCTAACAGCATCCGTGTCAGTGTAGATGCTGTTATGGGCTCAGGTCACTAGAGGATGTAATGAGTTAAAATCACTTGACCTCCAGAGAAAGTTCTCCTTTGAATACACAACACTCAACCCACATTTTCCATACCATCCTGCAGCCCAAGGTTTTTAGATCACTTACAGGAGAATGGTAGGGCTGTGGTACCATTAGGACTTGCATCTAGCTGAGCTGATTTGACAGTTTGGAGGCAAAAATAGATATATCAGCCTGAAAATAATTGTCTTACTCCATGCCTCAGTTTCTCTGGGAGTAAGTACTGGTATGATGTTTTCCAGGACTTACTTTTCAAGGATGGCATGAAACTTCATTTTCACCATGCTTTGAAGGCTTTAGATTTTCTGGTAAAAGGTAGATTCATTCAAAAGTCATATAACTATGCTCTAAACCACTGGTGCAGGCTACCAAGCCTTGTGATTCCTCCTTCAAGGTCAGATGATAAACCCTTTGGTGCCATTCAGTGTTAGAACACATTGTAAAATTATTGGGAGAGTGTTTAGCAAAAAATCTTGTGCTGTTCTTGGATATTACTTGAAGTTTAAGGTCCAAGTTTTCATTCTCCTGAGGAAAACTAGGTGCTTTATTAGCAGTGTGGATGCTGTGCTGGAGATGTTGGTTTGCCCAAGAGAACATAAATGACTCCTCTGTTTTCCTTTGTACTTGCTTAATATCCAGATATCCTGATATTTTTTGGTGTCTGCAGAACTTGGCTTTATGGTATATAGGTGCTGAGAGTGTCTTGTGTGGAACTGGTGTCTGTTCCCATGTCTGTTAGAACCTTCAGAGCTGTGAAGTGTATGATCTCATGGTGTTTGGCATAGCAATGATAACCAAACATTGCTCCTTGCACAGCCACAGAGACTGTCAAATTGATTAGATGCTGGTTTGTTGGGGGTTTTTTTTCTCCCCTCTGACTTCAGAAGTGTCTTGAAAAATGAACTTTTGAAAGCATAAAGGAAGTTTCTATGAAGTATTCAGTTATTACTTCTGTGGGCAAATTTCATCGACTTGGAATTTGAGCTAATTCTGCTTCTTGAGTTCTGTTCGGTTCATATTAGCAGAGAAATAAGGCACTAAGGAAATGATTGTGTTGTGCAATTAGGGCTGCAACACATCAGGATACAAATAAATACAGGAATGTGTCCTTTCATGGGTTAAACTAGTATTTATTTTGTAGCCTTTGATCTGTGTTATCACAAACTAAAACCCTTCAGAGCATCAACAGTGTCTGATCCCAGGGCCAAATGTTGCTCCCATGCACTGAGGGATGTGCCAGGTGGGAGGCTGAAGGGATGTGCAGGTATCAGATGATCAGAGGACACAAAACAAGGTCCAGTTCTTTTAATCAATTATTACTTGGGTTGTACTTACTTACTGCAGGAGCCTTTGAGCTTCATGGGAGTTACAAATTTATCCTGAGTTACTGCAATAGATTAGGGTTTGAAAAAAGCCAAACAGTAAAGAAATATTCAGATCAAATAGTCAATATCTTTTTTTTCCCCCCTGAAACCAGTTTGAGCTGTTTGCTGCCTCTGCCACTTCTGAGTGCTCTGGGGGCTGCTGGCCCAAAAGGAAAGACCTTTTTGGAAGAGGCAGCAGCGATGCTAACCAAAATCTGAGGCTGATTCCAGCCTGGCTCACTTGAGGAGAGGTCCCTGCCATTGAACAAACCTGTTTCCTTCACTAGGATGTGTCAGTTAGAAACACCAATTGCAAGGATTTCTTATGTTCTCACGAAAAAGGAAGGAAACAGCTGGTAAATGTTTCACAGATGGTAAAGCTCTTGGCATCTCTCAGGAGAGGGCCACCCATACAGATGGCTCATTATTTTAACATTTGGATTTTCATCTTATTAAAACATCTTTTTTTTTTTTTCCTCCTGGTTTTATTTAGCATCATAAATTCTCTTGCACTTTAGTTAACAACTCAGTGATTTGGGGGAAGTGTGTGTGTGCTGTAAGGAACATCATTTGGCTAAGCCACGTATCTGCATCATTATTCTCTGCTCTGATGTGTAACGAGTGGACTTGAACCTGATTAAAAACACCAAATGCAAGCAAATGCTTAGAAATATGACTTTATCAAGCAAAGGTCAGCGAAGCCTGTATAGGAGCTGAATTATTCAGCAAATGAAGAAATGTACTGAGTGAAACAAGCAAACATTTCTATCTGGGGTATTGCATCAATTAATGCTGTGATGCTCCCTGCATACACCATGGGGGACAGGCAGGGCATGTGCTGAGTGCTGGGAAATGGGTTGGGTTGATCATGTCCCTAAAAGTACTACTAAAAAAATACCTGCTCCCTACCCCAGCTGATATCACTGCTCAGAAATCTCTGTCCTGCACAAAGGCAGTTCCACCTTCCCTTTCTGATGAGCCACAAACATGCAAAGAGCTGCTGTGTTTGGCATATGTTGGACATAAATCCCAACCCCACACACAGTTCAGAAAATATTGTTAGTCCCATTTGGTTTTCTGGCAGGGGAAGGGGTTGGAGACAGTGCCAAAAGGTGACAGAACTTGCCCAGTATGGTGGAGGAAATTGTGGCAGAGTTAAATCAAACTTGGATGTTCTGATTTTTGGCTTCAGTGCTTTCCTCCCTTGGTGCTGCTGTGCTCTCCACTCACTGACATTCTGCACACATGTGGTTTGAGGGAGCTGAGACAGATGTTTGGCCCTTTCTGCAGCACAAAGCAAGAAATAGGTGGGAGATAACATGGGCAACAGGACTAAGGAAGAGAAAGTCCTCAATGTGTCCCCAAATCATTGGTCTCTGTTTTTCAGCTGGTTTTTTGAGGTTTCAGCAGGTTTCCCTATGAAATGACTAAACTATAGGCTTGGGGTGTAAATATAGATCAGCTATGGCACAGATTGCTGGATGGATCAATCTAGAAAGATTCAAAAATAGCAATTGCTGCATGTCTTGCAGCTGTGTGGTACATCTCAGTCTGGTCTCAACCAAGAGATGTGCTGCCTTGGATGCTCTGTGCTCTCCAGGATGAGCCTTGTTCTCTGCAGTTGTGTTTTAATTAAAAATGAAAGAATCAGGAGTGGGCAGAAAGAAACCCAAATCTTCCTCTACATTTGTATGAGCAACTCCCCATTGATTCCAGCAGGTTACATCAACAGTGAAGACTTGACCCGAAAGCTGACTACAAATATTCCATTAATAAATCCAGGGATGGATTTGTAGCATGTAAATCACTGGAGCTCCACTGCTGCCAGTGCAGTTATGCTGATTTACATCAGCTGAAGAGTTGGCCTCTGGAATTCACATTCCTTCTGAGATCAAAGATGTGTCAGCAACTGCTGAACTTCATTTGTATTTTTTAGCCTTCTCATTTAAAAATAGCCCAATTGATTGATGCTGAAGTGGCCAAGCTCTTATGGGGAGACTCTGTGCCACGTTCCAGCCAGACACCACTCACACAGCCAAGCTGTAAATCCCTCCAAAATGGGGTTTTGAGTTGAAATGATGAAAACTCTGTCATGCTTGTGGCTGCTGGGTCACATTTATAAGGGATGGACTAATCTAACCATGTCCTGAAAAAATGAAAGGCACGAGGGGTGGATGGCTCAGAGGGTTGGGTTGCCAACTGAATTCAGTCACAGCCAGACGTGACAGAGTTGTTACCATTTTTGGAAGCCCAGGAGATGAGTTGTTGAGATTCAGTCAATTTGTTGCCTCTCTCTCTCTCCTTTGAGAGCTCAAGGAAGAACCTGGTGCTCAGATTGGCTGCTTTGGACTTGTGGGCTACCTGACACTGCCACTGGTGCCTTCCAGGAGGCAAAACGGGCTGTGCTCGTGGCCTCGTAACTGTTGAATGTTCAGTGTGGGTGTTCTAGGTAGTGATTTACCTTGACATGCAATGGCATCAACTGTGGCATGGCTGCTGTAATATGGAGAGGGAAGTGTTTCCCATATCCTTCCTGACCTCCTTCTAGACTCAGCTCTACTGTTTATTAGTAGCTTTTAACAGAGGACTCAGTGTAGTTATCTGAATACTGTAGGAAGCTTATCAAACGTGCTCAGAACTGTTGATTCTCTTAGGAGCAAAGCAGACTTGGATTGGGAGGTACGTTGGAGCTCATCTGGTATCACCTACCAGCTCAAAGGAGGCACTGGCTTTGAGGTGAGATCCAGCTTTTAAATCAGATCAGTTTGTTCAGGACCTTCAACTGAGTTTTGAAGATCTCAGGGGATGGAGTTTTTGCAGCCTCTTTGGGTAATCTGCATTGCAAGTGGACCAAGAAAAGGAAGATATAGTTGAGTGTGTCCTTTTGGCTGATTTCCCATGTGAATAAAGTAAAAGCAATAATACTGTTAGTGGGTGATAAATTTAAGTAGATATCCACAAAGATCTGTTAGTTCTGGAGAGAGATAAAAGGCTTCTGTGAGCTGGGTGAAAACGAGTGGAAATGGAAAGGAAAGAGATCATGTATAAACTCACTGGACATAAGGAAACTGGGGAATCCTTTGGGGGTGCTCCAGCAGCACAGGGAACCTCAGGTGGGTCTTACAGCTTCTTGGGTTTTTCAATTCACTGCAAGAAACCAATCTATAAGAAGCAAGTTTGGTTAGTTCTTGTTGGGTAAAGTTGCTAATGTCTTAAGTCTTTAATTGCAGTATTTGGTGTTGATAACTAGAGACCCAATCTCTAGCTGAGACAAAGCTGATTTTTACTGTTAATATCTTTGTGTGATTCTGGGTTTGGGGCACTGTACTCCCTGGAAAAGGGCACAGTGGAAATAAGTGATCCAGCAAGTGAAATAAGGGATTTATTTTATCTCTTCAGTGCTTGTATTTGCAACAAATGAATGTCACCATTACTTCTGAGCTCCTCTCTGATCAGAGTTTCTAATCATGCACTGTAGCATGTGTCTAATATATACACAAAACCAAATAGTGAGTGGAAAAATAGCTAATGAACTGGACTTAGTGCTGCAACGCACCACTGGAATGGTTTGGTAGGAGTCGTGAGCTGAGTGTATCCACCCAGCAGTGGCTTGAGAACAAGTTTGATCTCTGTGCTCCTACCAGCTCTGCATGAGGGTGTGATCACAGCTCAGTGGAATGGAGAAGAGGTTTGCATTGTGCATGGGCCAATGCCTTGTGGAGGTGGATTCAGTGCTGCAAACAGGCTGCAGGAGAGGATGGACCGGTGGCCTTTATAGCACACACAGTTTATTTTGTGTTTGCTTTACCCTTCAGAAATGCATCTCCTAATTCTGTGTAGGCTCTGATGTTATTAGCTTGCAAGGGAGTGTGGATTTGCACCTCTGAAATCTAATGTGGGCATGGGGGCTCTCTTTTTGATCATTATAGGGTATGAGTGTTTTGTAATTCTTCTAGTGCAAAAGAAGCTGTTTGGTGACAGGCATCAAGTCAAATTCCTGCAAGAGGCTGGCAGCAGAATACATTTGTCTATTTAACTGCATGCAAAACACTTGTCAAGACAGATTCTGGTCCCCTCTCCTAAGCAGGGACTCTCACTACCTTGTGTTCCAGATAACCTGGCAGAGAGGCTGGTGCAGAAGCACATGCTGAGCTGTGAGCAGGACTCTCACCATGGCTCTGCTTCAGCAGCTGCCAGAGAAACCTCTCCAGCACATTGTGTTGGAGGGAGAAGGAAAGGCAGAAACACATCTGGAGGTGGATTAAAACGAAGCAGTCTTGGTTAAGCCCCTCGAAAGAAGTGCCAGCTTGTCTCATTCTTTAGTGCATTTGCCACCATCTCGCCATGTCTGGGAGGAGAACGAGGGGGTCAACAGCTTCCTCTGGGAGAGGACAGAGGGTGAAGGGCTGCAGGGAGTGTGGTGAGAGTGCTGAATGTGTGTGTGGTGGGCAAAGCAGAACAAAAGCCTGGAAATGAAGCTGCAACTCCCTCTCTGGAGGAGGAAATTAGTTCTGCTTTGTTTCCCCTCCCACTGCACTTGGATGCAATATCAAAGTTTAGAGTATAGGGCTGAGGTTGTGCTCATTATGCCACTGTTCCAATTAGAGCTGTGTTGTCTTTGGGGCCCTCTCTGCTATTAAAATTGTGTCTATCCTCATGCTGTGCCTCCCTCTTTCTACCTGTGCTCTCCACTTCCCCTAATACACATTCCCCTTCTTCCCATTCTCCTCACTTTTGTCTCCTGTTGCCTTGACTCTCCTGCTTCCTCCTGTGTCTTTCTCTCTGCCCCTTTGCCAGTTCAAAAGTGTTATTCTATCATTTCAAGTGCTTCCAGCTCCCTCTGAGGCTGTCTCCTGCTTTAGACTGGCTGACCTTTCCTGAGAGCCAGTCTCACCTCTCCAGCCTCCAACTTCAGAGGCTAAGGAGACAGGCAGGCTGTGGTCAGCTCTGACAGAAGTGTGTGTGTTTTGGAAGGGGAGGAGGGAAGGATAGGATGGGGTTTGAGGCAGCTGAGAATGCTAAAACTGTCACAAACCTCATGCCTGAAACCTGCAAACCCACTGAAATATCCTGGAAAAAAGGGATAACCCTAACCCCCCCCACCCTTGAATTCCTACTTTTGTCCAACCTGTGTTCACAGACTTTCTGCTTGCTATGCTGTCATGGCACAGATGCCTTTTTTGTTCTTGTTTCAGCACTGAGAAATCTGTGCTATCTTAATTATTAACCTGTTATGCTTAAGTTTCATTACCTATATATTTTTTAATGTCTTCTGTTGAGGTGACAAATGAAAGTGGTAGTTCTGCCACTGCTACAGTGCTTCAACTTCAGACTCAGCACTCACTGTGTGCCTGTGGTAATGACTCCCATAAAAGTCCTTAGATTGTTCTCTGATGCAAATTGAGATCAGCAATAATGCACTGCTCTCCTCAGAACGATTGTATACTGCTCAGCTTCTTTGGACACCTTATTGAAGCATAAGTCAACATTGGGATGGGTTAATAAATACTGTGGGAAGGATTTCTACACTTGCAAAAGGTTCACATCTCTCTGAGCTGCTGATTGTTTTTTGTTTTTTTTTTTCTCAGGGATAACTTGGGTTGAGCATAGCCCCTTTGGGGGGAAAGGGGGAACAGCAAAGTGGGATGTTCTGGTGTTAGGATAAAAAAAAGGGCTCAAACCACAAGAAGCAGCTGCTGTTGCAGTTTGGAAGTCATCCTTGCTTGAGTCAGGGCTGAGTCTCTGTGCCTCGTGTCTGCTGGCACTTGGAGCTTACAGCTGAGCTATTCCAGCCTCTTTGTGCATCCACCAGCTACAACAATGAAACTTCAGGGGACATAAGGATGCTAAAAATGTGCCTCTCCTTTTCCAACTCTTGCATATCTGATGGGGAGAGAAAGTTTGGTAGAGATGTTCTGAGGATATAAGGTGGTATTCCCTGTGTCTTGCAGACATGGTTTGGATTTGCCACTGAGCTCTGTGCCTGTCTCCTGACTGTGACAACACTGCTACTGCAGAGTGTTGGGAGAATGAATTCAGTGATGTTTGTAAAGTGCAAATGCAAAATAATAATTATCCTCTTCTAGCCCCTTGTTTGTTTGTATATCCACTTCCCTGCAGAAATGCCCTCAGACCAACAAACACAGAGAGAGATGAGCACTGAAGTCAAGCTGTCAGGAGCAGGGACAGCACACCTCGTGCACTCAGCCTTTGTCATGCTCACCCTCACAGCTTCAGTGGCCACCCAAGGCCATCTGTGTGTGCTGGGGCTGGGGCAGGACTCCCCAGCTCCTCTCAGCTCTTTGTTTGCTCAGTTCTTTGTTTGCAGAGCTCCTGTGAGCTCAGGAGAACTTAGCTATAGCCACAGCTTGGATAAAAAACCACCACTCTCTATTTCATCCTTTTTATGAATGCTCTAAATATAACTATTGAAGCAAAACAATGCAGTCTGATAAACAAAGACACGCAGGCAGTGTAAGCAAAAGCCTCTTCAGCAGGTCTCAAGTCAGCCAGTCTTCCTTTCTTTTGTATGTTTTAGCTAACAGCCCATTGAACTAACAATACGAGAAAAGGGAACAAAGATTTGATGCTGCTCCTCACTGCTCTTTTAGAGATATTAATGCTAGGATAAAAGGTGGGATTTAAAGGAACTGAAACAAGGAGGTTTGACTGGGACTGCTGAATTCCTTGACTATTCCCTGAGGAGAAGCTATGGAATGGGGTGCTCAGGGCTCTTGGGTCAGCTGTGATTGCAGTGTGACAGGTCCTAGCAGTGCTGCCCCAAAGGGATTCAGCTGGGCTAAGTAACTCCTCTACTTCTACTGCAATCTTTGTGTCTTAATACACTGTCCCATGGTGTCCCACTGTGTCTGTGGCTGCACAGCAAAGCAGATTGCAAAGTGATCTGGCTGAAAAACAGCCTGGACAGAAGAAGGGAGAGAAAAAAAGGTAGCTCTAAGTTTCCTGGACTTGCTTGCCCTAGGGTGGAGGTGACCTGGAAGCAGAATAAGCTGTCCATGGGAGGATGCTCAAGCCACAGCTGCCCCAGGAGGGTTGGCTTTGGATACTGCACATGCAGAACAGGGTTTTGTTTGCAGACACCTGAGCAGTGCATGTGTTTGGGGGACACAACTGAAGGGCCATCACAGACCTGGTCTGAGGCTGTAGGTGGGGACAGAAGATGTTGGACTTGTGCCTCTGAGGAATGAATAGCATACACAGGTGAGGTTTAAGCCTCATTCGAGACAGGACCCTCAGGAACAGAACTATGGGAAGAAGAAACATCTCATTAGCTTCCTCCACCTTCAGCAGATGCTTGATGGAAATGTGAATGTGCTGCATCAGTGTATGGCAGTGCCTGAGAGAGATTGGCAAAGGGGATGTTGCTCCCTAAAATAGCTTGTCTTGACATTATACACAACAAAGGCCAACTCTGCATTACTGCACAACAAATGCATTTGAATAACTGATTCAAGTTTCTGTAACATTCAACTTCTGGTCTAAATTACATTAGAAACTAAGGATTTAGGGAACTTGATCTTTTAGGGTAGCTCGAAATATCCTTTTTCTTCTGCCTCTTTATTAAATAAATAGAATCTTTCCTCCAAATCAATCCTTTTTCTGCTCACTGAACAATGGAAGTGGTGAGCCAAGGTCTGAGGATAGGGAATTGAGCTCCTTTGGAGCTGTAGTTTTGCAGTGGGTCAAGGGGTACAAGAAAAAACCTCTGGCAAATTGCTGACATGGGAGAACTCCTAGGGACTGCCCATCTGGCTAAGGAGCCTGTGTTCTTGCACCTGCCAGAACAAGGAACATGCTGGGGTTGAGACAAGAGAAAGAGGAGGAAATACAGTTGGCAAAACATCCAACACATCAGGAAGAGCATCTCCCATGCTGTGTGTGCTGTGCGAACATTGGCACTGGCTGGAAATCAGGGAAGCAAAACTGCTTCCCTGGAGGACTCCAATGCTTTGCTTCACCCTGAATTTGGCCCAGTATTTGTATTTCCCATCTCCCTTGCAGAAATGATCCATTGCTTTGCGTGTCATGCCTTGTTTAGGCTGATCCATCTGGTGTGTCTGGGATGGGCTCATAGTCAGTATTGCTAAATCCTTGACCAGCTCCATGAGGATGATTTAACTTCCTCTCCTCCCACCTCTCTGACCTGTTTCTCTCTGAAGAAAGTTTCCCAATCCAAGCACTATCTTCAGATGAGCCCAAAGCAGTGCCTGGTGTGCCCCTGTGCCAGCACTTTGTCCTGATGTGGAACCTGCTGCTTACACAGTTCCTTCTCCAAAGTATTGTTGGCTAATCATTAATTCATCTGCTTGCAATTCATTCATCTTTACCTCACCATTTCCTTAATGAAGATAATAGGGAGCATCAAAACCTGAAGACAGATTATTTTTTTTTTAAGAGCAAGCATATGATGATATTTAATTAATTACAACGACAACAATAGCCTTAATTTTCCAGGTATTCCCCAAAGAGAGCTGTGCTTTAATTATAGTTGCCACAAGGACAAATTAAATCTCATGGATCCAGTCTTTGGTTTATGGCATTCACTACACAAGAGAAAGGAGAAAGATATCTTCATGTAAATATAATCAGATTATTTTTTTGGAAGCCCCTACAAATGGCAGAGATGAAGAGAAGATAAATACTGCTGATGATATTTGGTATGACACTGGTAATTCTCAGAGGGACTCCACAGTGTAGTGTGCCAGTGTGGATGTTCTTTGCTTTTATGAAGGTGACAGACTCGACCTGTCATGTACTAGTTACACCCTGGACAGACTAGAAATGTCACAAACTGCTAACAGTTACTACAGAAAATATAAAAGCTTCTCTTTGGAAAGCTGTGGCCCTTAAAAAGGTGGAGAGCAAGACACTTTCCTACTCTAAGGTGTGTTTTTACTCTGTCCTCCCATAAGATACTAACAGAAATTACTGGAGGCAGAAAAAAGGATTTCAGCAAGTGTTAAAATGGCAGTGAACAGAAAAAAGGATTTCAGCAAGTGTTAAAATGCTTCATTAACTAAACCAATGGCAGTGAACAGTTACAGCATTTTGTTACTTTTTCAAAGGCTTTGTGGTGTGGGAGTTGGTCTTGGAGAGCTGCAGGTAGAAGAATTTCTCCTGTGTGAGAAGATGAAGGTATTGGAAAGGTGTGTGGTTAATTCTGTCTTGGTGAGCCTTTATTATCAGAGCACTTCAGTCCCTACAGCTCAGGTCTGGTGCAGGTTGGGTTTCTTTCATCTAAACTTGGTTTCATGAGCTGGCAAGTAAAGCTAATCTGGTTGGTGTGAATTCACTCTTAGCTTCAGCTTGAAGAAGACCTTTAAGATTTTAGGTTGTCAGTGTTTGGGTTTGCTGTTACTTTGTGTGGCTGTTTGTTTTCAGAGGAAACTCAGCTCTGAGCAAAACAAACACAGGACCTGCCTTGACCCCCCAACACGCAATTGTGTCTTAGTCCAGGTCTCAAGTCCTTCCATGCCACAGAAGATGAATGCCCAAATGGTGTGTTTTGCAGGTTTGGTGTGCTCAAACACAGCCAGGGAGGAGTGAGTGGGACTGAGTGACTCCAGGGACACAACCTGAGCAGAGTGTTCCACAGCCACTGCTGCCCAGAGCACCAGAGCTGCTCTCTGCCCTGTTCTTTGTGGGGATATTTGCCCATGATAACATTGTCCAGCAAAGCAAAGCCATTAGACCTGCTCTCAGAAAATTTCAGTCAGATTGTTTTGATCTGAAAGTCAAATATACCTGATCAGCCCTTTCCGGGGTTGACTTTAGCTTTCTTACAAGGAGCTGCATTATTTAACGGTATCACCTCCAGTCTTCAAAGTCAACAACTGCTGCTCTGGAGGCCACCACTGGTAATTGATGTTTGAAATATTAGCTGGGCATAGAGGTATGTGTTTACTAAAATAGAGTTCAAGTTTGCCCTTGCTCGTTTATACTTCCAGGGAGCTTTTCAGTTCCTTATCGCTCGATCCCATTCTTTTGCTGGACGGCTCAGCAAGCTCCAGCAATATACTAAATCTTGAGCAATAATTAATCTAGTTTATCTCTTGAAGTAAAAGCTGCTGCTTCAGACTAGTGCCAATCTGCAGTCTGTTCTGCTGGGCCCTCCCACTGGGTCGTTTCATAGCTACAGGACTTCCATCTCCATTCATTTGTGTCCTTTTTTTTTCTCCTCTACAGATTAAGTAGTTCTCAGGACTCCATTCATTTGTGTCCTTTTTTTTTCCTCTACAGATTAAGTAGTTCTCAGGCAGGTCTTAGGTTATGGCTGGTTTTGTGATATTTTTAATGGTTTTTTGGGTGTTTTTGAGACCAAAGTGATGGCAGCTGCTTCTGGCTGTCATTTCTAGGAAGGAACAATGCAACTGCTTCTGTGGAGATGGAAATGCTTTAAGCAAGGAGTAATGGGCATAGAGCAACAAGAGAAAGGTTCAGGAAATCTTAAGTGAGCCCTGGACAGAAGGGTTTGATGGGAACCTGCTCACCCTGTCTCCTGCAATGCTTGTAGACCCTAGAGGAGAAAGGAGATGTGCAAAGAGAACAGTTGCCAGATTGCCTTGGTCAGGATGGTAGAACTGTCAGGGAGCAGAGTAGGTGTTTGTCCAGAATCAGTCAAAACTTACTCTCTGCCTGTAGTTTGGAGGGTATTGAAAATACCTGGAGATTGGGCATTAGCCACTATTTACTCCAACTTTGCCCTTTGGGGAAAATCCTTCTAATTGAAAGTGACACCAACTGGAATTATTTCAAGCCATTTTTATTAACAGGCCAACTAAGCTTTGCCTTCTCTCACATGTGCTGACTTGAGTGTGAAATAACCTGGGATCTGATTGCTCTGACTTGCTCCAGACCTGGTAGTTCTTCCCCTGATGTTGCTGTGAGAAGCAGAGCAGGGAGCCCTGGACATGTGCTGAAGAACTAGGATATTTCCTCTTGGACTCTTAGACTTTAAATGAAGTACCATGGTAAAAAAAAAAAAATGCTCTGGAAAAGAAGTGTGTAATGGCTATGAGATCCTGCAGGACTGTTCTCACTTCTTATGGATCAAAATAGCATTTTAGAAGCAGAATAACCATAAAGCACATGCAGGTAATGGCAGTCTCTGCTGCCCATTAGAACTGCAGCTAAGCTGTGCATAATCTCAACTTCTTTTTTTCTTGCCTTTTAAATAGACACTCAAGGAAAAGAGTCCAACCTCTGCTCAAAGGAAAGGCAGAGCAAGTCATTAGCCCTGGCTCACCTCTTAGCACTTTGTTGAGGAAGGTACCTATTGGTCTCCAGAGGTTTGACAAGCTGTTTTCCTTCCCTAATTTCCAGGAGGGATGAAGTGTGCACTCCACTCATGTTGGGTAGTAGAGAATCTGCAATTTAAGCCTTGACTTTGCTCTGCCAAAATTTTTCATGGCCAATCTGCAATTTTAAGCCTTCAGTCTTTGCTCTGTCAACCTTTTCTTGGGGGAGAAAATACCCATGTAAAGATTTTGAGTTCATAGGCCAAGAGTTATTGTCTCCAGAACAGGTAACTTGTTTTCTGATGGCCACAACATTTTGGGTAGTAAATGCTGAAGGAATTTGGAGCTAAGGAGGGAAAGGAGAAATCCTCAGTTATTATGAACATGTCAAGGTTGCTTATTTCACTTTTCTTCCTGACTTGCACATGTGACAAGCAGCGTCATGACATGTCAGGTCAGGCTGCATCAATCATGTCATCTCACATCACATCACGTGTGAGGGATGGTGGAAACCACTTATGGGGCAGACAGGAGACTGAAGAAACAGTTTTGTGTAGCAAAGAGGGGTGGGGAAGTGGAGGAACTAAGGAAAGCTTAAGTCTAGAACACATGTGGGATGAGGAAGGGCTGAGGGGGTTGGGGTTGGGGTTAGCCTTGAGAAGAGGCTTAGGAGTGACCTCCTGGCTCTCTGCAACTCCCTGACAACATTCTACAGTTTGTGTAGAGAATGTGATTTGTGCTACTTCAGAATTTGCTGAATTTAAGGACTTAGAAAAGTTTATAGTCTATAGAAAAAAGCATATGAAGGGAAGAGAATTCCTTCAAAATACTCTTGATCTCGGCCAGAGATTTATCTAATATATACAACAACAAAGTCACATGTCACAGGTGCTGAAATAAATTTGTTTACTTGGTGAAACTTTTTATCCTTGGGACTTTCCATATCAATTTCTCCCATCATTGTCTCTACTAGAAGTTGCCCATTTGTAAACAAGAGTTGTCCCCCTCAGTGGAGCTTGTTTTTAAAGACAAACCATCAGTGGGAACATCTTGACTTGTGCTGCTTTCTGAGAAAGTTTCTAATCCAGCAAATGGATGCTGCAGGGTCATTTGAGGCTCAGCTCTGCCACAGAAAGCCAAGGGTAACATACAGCAAACATTTGTTATTTCCCTGCTGGTATCTGGGTCACAGAATCCAAACAGATTTCAGAAGATTTTGGCTTTATCTTTTTTTTTTTCTCCTCCCCTCTCCAAAGATTTTGCTTGTGTTCTTGTC
>NW_008677773.1:90227-93435 GCF_000695815.1 Acanthisitta chloris | reverse complement strand
GAGGTCTCACTCCTGTGGAAGTTTGGAACTATGAAAAATGAAGCCTGTTAGGCCACAATTAAAGCTGACTAAGCTTTTCAGGATTCCCAAGCATTTTAACAGTAGAATTGAGGTAGAAGGTCCATCCCTGAATTTTTTTCAGGAAATAAACCCAAGTTGATTTCTTAGTCAAATATTCCATGTATGTTTTACCCTTTTTGCGTTTTCACTTTCAACTCCCAAGTTTAAAACAAGTATTTGAAATGGAGTGTTTAAGAACTCAGAAGTTAGCCTAACCTTTCCTTTCTGCTGACAAGTGGTGCTAATTCCTGCTTTTTCCTTTGGAATATATTTTAATGGTAGCAGTTGAGATACTTTCTAAGATTTCCTAGCAATGCCAACAGCTGCTACAGTTTGCAAGACAGTGCTTTTATATTTTCATGTATCCTTCAAGCTTTGGAGATTCTTGGACTCTTTTGGATCCTTCTAGGCTCTCTTGGCTTGCCAACTATGATGGAAAATCAATGTGTGATATCAGAATTGTTTCAGCAGTTGTTGCTCCATCCAAAGAGGCAAATCACCAAACAGAAAAACCACCTCTCATTTCCTGCTCAAGCTCCTGCAAGCCTGAATGGATTGGGCAGAGTAAGAACTGAAGTTGTTGGCTCAGAGGTTGTAGTTGGCACAAAGTGGGATTTCCTTTAAAAAGGCTTCTTGAATTCCATGATTGGAGTTCTGATGTGGAATGCAGTAAGTGCTCAGTGTGTCAGCTGGATCTGTAGCTCCCCAGGTGAAGAATACATTTGATCTCTGGGATGTTGGTGGTGCCCAATGGCCTCAAGAAGGGACAGATGGGCAAGGGGAGTAGTTAACCTTGTGGCTGTCAAGATCATCCAGTGACAAGTACTCCATGCAAATGTGTTCAGGCAGAAATCCTGGAAAATCTAGCAGGGCTCAGCACTGAAATCCTTGTTCCATATGTCTCTCTTTCCAATATGTAGTGGAAATGTGTGTACCTTAAGCTATGTAGTGCAGCTGAACCTGACATAGCTTGTCTGGACTTCACTTGTCATCATAAACACTGTTTTCTCAAGTTAGAATGAGTTAGTGAGAGAAAGGAAAAGGAAGGAATAACTGAGCATTTCTTTCTTTCTTTCTTTCCCATTATTTGGTCTTTCTGCTCCTGTAGTTATGGCAAGAGTTGTTGGAGCAGGACTTGCAACCTGGCTCAGCTCTTCATGTTTGTTTTTCAAAGCAAAATTGTGTGGGGCTTTTTTTTCTCCATGAGTTGAGCTACTCAAATCTCAACTCTGCCTTTTGACTTGCGACCTTCCATTCAAGGTTTTCCCGTTCTTTTCCTCTCCTTATGATCCAACTCTATTAGAAGATAGAGGAGCTCTTCTTCAGCTGTAAATTGGGCTTTGTGCAATGTTAGCTGGCACAGATCTGACTTGTGCATCTTCCCTGGAATAAGATCTGTCCAAAACAGAGTTGTACAGAGATGAGCTCATCCCTGAGTATCCCCAGCTGAAATGAGAACTGACTCCAACTTTCAACTATGATTAGAGGTGAACTGCAGGAGGAAAGCTGGAGAACAAGCTAGTTATGAGCCCAGGCATTTGCCAATCACTCTTGTAGCCTTATTTTCACTGTCTATATAATACCTCTTGGAATGCTGTGTAATTCAAACCAGCATCTCTTATTTTCTTGAGCTTTAAATGATTCCTGCTATTAAAAACTGCATCTAATCATCTCTCTATAGGAAGGTTTTCTCAATTTGCTCCTTTTAGAATAGAGTAGAACCCCTGAAATAGATAAGCAGTGGAACAGATGAGTAGAACCCAGCAAAGTGCTGTGGCTCAGTGGTTTGTTGAGGCACCACCAGCCAAGGGCTGTGTGTGTGTGACAATGTGCTCAATGTGATCCACGAGAGGATTGCAAATGTATTCTAATGAGGTGCTCCAAAAGTGTTGTCCAGAGCCTCATTGGTCATGTTATGAAAGTGATTATCTGAGGTCTGAGACATGACAGAATGAATTGGGTCACTATGAAGTGGTTTGGAAGGATCTGTTCCCATCCATGGAGATGTGTCTGCACGAGCATGTTTGGAGCATCTTGAGGTTCTCAAAGTAGCTGTAGGATTCATTTATCCTCATAGTCCCATCCTCTCTTCGTTAAACTTTAGCTTTTAAACTCTCAGTGGTTAAAAATGGTGTGTGCTTGTCTAGTTTTTGTTTGGACTTAAGTTTTGTTTGTTTAGGTTTTTTGGGTTTTATCCCCTCCTCTGCAGAAAGTATTAGCATTGCAGACAAGTTTAGAGGATGGTAAATCTTGGCTTGCTAACAGGAGGCTCAAAGATACTGCAATCTGGTCCCAGTATAATGAGCCCCTTTGTTATATTTAAACACTATCATACTATCCTATACACAGCAGAGCTTGGGATGTTTTGTATTAACAATGCACCAGCACTAAAACCTCAGACAACTCTAAAAAGGCACTAATTATTATTATTAGTGTTTTACACTAACAATAAATGTCAGATGAAACCCTGCAAACAAATAACTACCTGTCAGTGAGTGAATGAAAAGCAATCTTAGTGAAGTGAATTAAAACCCAAACAACAGCAAAGTCCCTGGGCAGACACTGCTGGGGGCTGTGCTGGGGTTGGGGCAGCAGCACATTGTGGATCAGGAGAGTTGTCTCTGCAGTGGTCTGGAGGTCACCTGGTTAGTGGGAGGTGTGAGCTCCCATCAGTTGGAGGAGACACTGAGCCATGGCAAATGGGGATTGGGAACTAGAGGGTTTAGCAGCTTTGTTGTATTGGTTGCAATGCTTAGAGTTCTACCAGTGGAAAGGTTAAAGTTGGGCAGTAGATGATGTGTTTGTTTTGGAGACATCCACTCCAAGTACCTTAGAAAAAAAAAAAAAAGAGAGCTATCTCCCAAAGCCTTATTTTTATAAATCATACATTTTATTTTTCAATCTTCATGTATCTTTGATATCTGATCAGCTTTGTTGTATTGGTTGCAATGCTTAGAGTTCTACCAGTGGAAAGGTTAAAGTTGGGCAGTAGATGATGTGTTTGTTTTGGAGACATCCACTCCAAGTACCTTAGAAAAAAAAAAAAAAGAGAGCTATCTCCCAAAGCCTTATTTTTATAAATCATACATTTTATTTTTCAATCTTCATGTATCTTTGATATCTGATTGACATTTTCAGTCTAATCCTT
>NW_008677773.1:79443-90201 GCF_000695815.1 Acanthisitta chloris | reverse complement strand
TTGCTGTGGCAGCTCTTGCAATCAGCTTCACAGAGCTCTCCTCGGTCTGTTTTGATGATGGGGATGAGCTCTATGACTGAAGAGCTGAAAGGAATTGAAGTCTGGTGAGAGGCAGGACAGGCTTTTCTTGGTGACAGAGTGTTTTCTCACATAGACCTGTTCATAAAACAGCTTGGTGGACCCTGAGCCTGCCCTCACACCACTTGGAGTCTAACAGCCCAATAGACTCAGCTCAACTGCAGGAATGTAAAGAAGGAAGAAGAAAGGATGAGAATTGGCCCCAAAGTCTTGAGTTCAGACTCATAGGCAGCAGTGGAAGCTTGGACACTGCTAATACAGGTAACCCAAACAGGTTTTCTGCAAGGGGTGAGAAAAAGGGGAATGCTCCAAAGGCAATGCCTTTTAGCAACAGGAATCTGACCAAATGTCAGGCACTGCTCAGGTGGGCTCACAGGCTGAGGGGCCTTCAATGACAAGTTCATTGTATCCATTAGTAGGTCATTGTGGGTGACAATCTGGATCAGTTCCTGTTATATTTTAGTGGGATAATCTACCTCAACCTTTCCTTCGTGTTTTAAAGAGTGAACAAACCCCCAAATCCCCCAATCTCCCAGGTGACCTGAGGTGTGATGCTCAGTGTTAGCAAAATGATCTGTCTAATCACCTACCTGTGTCCTCTCTATGTGAAGGACAAGCCCCTGCACAGGTGAGCATCACTCCTATGTTTTTTGTAGATTCATCCTCTTTTTCTCCTAAACTCTGCATACTGTAAAAAAAAATAAATTAAAAACTAACTAAGCCCATTGACAATGGGCTGGTGACTACAGGGATGTGCTGTGATTCATCTTTAGTATGTGCCAAATCCTTCTTGGGAGGATTTGCTCCTTGGGCTGTAAGTAACGGAGGCATCTCCAGCTCCTCTAAGAATGGGTGTGTGGAGATTGCTCTAGTCAGGTTTGAAAGGGCAAATTATGCACAGGTAGCTTTGTTTTCAGCATTAAACACACAGTGGGTTTTGGTGTTTTGAGCCCCAAATTGAGGATACAACCTGTTGTGCACAGAAGTGTTGCTTTCCTGGCAACTCAGGTTTTATTTTGCCCTGACCCTACTACAGTGCTGCCTGGCTCAGAGCCAGCAGGTAGGACCTATTTGGGGCACTGCTCAGATCCTTCTGGTGCAATATGTGCTGAAGTTTGAGATTATTATGAGGAAGAAATGAGGTTTGTCCTGGTGGATTAGCTAGAGAAGTTCAGTTCAACTCAGACTAACCCTCTAAAGATTGTCTAAAACTTAACAGCTCGAGTTCTGCAGATTGTTTTTTTTTTTTTGATGTGCATTTCCTCATGAAGCTGGTGGAGGATTTGTAACTTCAGTCAGAAAGTGCATTGATAATATTTTGATGGTTTTCAATAGCTAGTTTTAGATAACTAGTTTTAGATGCTAATTTGTGTTTTAGCTAAGTAGTAGTTTTCGGTGTTAGCTTGAATGTTTGCTCAAAGACCAAACTCCTAACTTTAAATCAGAAAATGCAAATCCAGAGCTGAATTATTTTGAGTTGAACAAAGCTCAGATACTTCTATCCATTCCAGAGGACAGATCAGACAATCCTGTGGGCGTCTCTCCATTGACACAGACTGAAGTCTGCAGAGAGCTGTTGTGTAAGACTTCAATTGAGCCTCACCTGAAGGCAAAGATAAAGCAGGAGAGAATACATGTGACAACAGGAACTATCAGGAGAAATTTAAAGGAGCAAACCTGAAAATAAGACAAGGTTGCATGGAGAGAGTTCTTCCATGTCATGTGGGGATAACATGTCTTTCACCTGGTGTATACCTGGATAGAAGGGACTCAGTTCACAAAGGAAACATTCAGTTTGCTTTCTGCAGAAGGAGAGTGAATCTCTCTAGCCATGAGCAGTGCAAGGGGGACAGTGCTGTCCACACCAAGTGCCCACAAAAAGGAGCAGGATCATGCAGTGCAGCTGTGCTGGAAGCTGAGGTAGTGATGGGCTGTGGGTCAGGAGAGAAGTCCAAATCTGGTACTTGGTGTGGGGTTATACCCAGAAGGGCTGGAGCAGAACAGCTCCAGTCAACATCCCATCTGCAGCTTGGGGAACAGCTGGTCAGAGAATCATAGAATTTAGGGGTTGGAATGGACTTCACAGATCTAGTCCTAACCCCCTGCCCTGGGCAGGGACATCTCCTCACTAGATCAGGTTGCTCAAGGCTCATCCAGCCTGGCCTTGAACACCACCAGGGTTGGGGCAGCCACCACGTCCCTGGGCAACCTGGGACAGTATCTCACCATCCTTAGCGCAAAAAACTTTTTTCTAATATCTAACTTATACTTCCCCATTATCCCTTGTCCTGTCACTGCAGTTCCTAACACAGAGTCCCTCTCTGGCTCCTTGTAGCCCCTTCAGATATTGAAAAGTTGCTCTGAGGTCTCCACACAACCTTCTCTTCTCCAGGCTCAACAGCCCCAACTCCCTCAGCCTGTCCTCATAGGGGAGATGCTCCAATCCTCTTACCAACTTTGTGGCCTCCTCTGGACTTGCTCCAGCAGTTCCCTGTCCTTCTTCCCTGTGTCTCTGTCCCTTCTCTGAGCAGAGCTTGGTGCAGTGACAAGTCCCAAGATGAATGTCAACACTTACAAAGCAAAGTCAGTGGGTCACTTCCACTGGAAGTAGATTGTGTTGCCATTCAACAGCTCAATCCAGTTCTTGGAAGGCTGTTGCTCTGCAGACAGAGTGGAGCTTGGAGCTAGACTCCTGCAGAGGGTTTCTTTCTGACAGAGAAGTCTCTGAGTTTCCCACCAGGCGTCAGCAGCTCGGTAAGCCATGCTGTCTATTTTGAGTTTTATTTAGATTAACAAATTCCACACCCTCGCATACAAAAGCAGAATAGAGTGAAAACACAAGCTGCCCTAACAGAGCAATATCCAACAAACATTATGCTACTCAGAAATATTTGCTGTACAATCCTCCCCACAAAAGGGACTTGTTCAGCCAAAAGATGTCAGATAGCATCTTGCTAAAAGCAATGGTGCCAGTGGAGCTTGCTTCCAAGTTCATGCAGCTGATTTTTTTTCCCCTCCCTTTTGCTTTCTGCTAAGAAAATCAGCCGTTTATTCCTCTGAATCTCTGAATTTGGAGAAATGAGAGAGATGGACATCCCCACAGCTGTGTCTGGTGAGGGAAGGGACTCTGGTGCAAACAGGAATGTGCAGTAGAACCTGCTGCTCTACTGAGCACATGTTTTCTCTTCCACAGGTTGGTTTATAACTACATCTTTCTGCATTTGCTCATTTTGACCACATTAGGCCTCCAGGACCCAAGAGAGTAGAATTTTCAGAAAGAAGCTGCGTGGCAGTTGTTTATTTCTGTGGGATTTGGGCAACTTAGGTACTGAAATCCCCACGACTTCTGTGTGAGATGCTTCGTATGCTAAGAAAAAGATATTTTTCTCTAACAGTAGGTCTGTTTTGCAGAAATTTTCTTGTACACAAGTGAGAAATGATGTGATTAGGGTGGATTGATTTGATTTTTACATTACAATTTGGGGATGAGTGGAGAGAAGAGGAAGAAAGAAGGGACTTTGATGCTTTTTGACTACCTTCAGATAGATCAATTTTGCTCTGAGTACTAAGGCTAAACTTTTTCTAATGGAGAGGAAAGTAAACCCTCCAGTGAACCACCTGTATGAGAAACCAGTGCTGTTTGTTTGTGTGAGAATCTGCCATGCAGCATTTTAAGTGGGGAGGACACAGAGGCTAATGTTAAGCTAAGCATTGAAATCCATTTGTCAAAACACTCATTGTTCCCACCTGGAGACAGATACAATAAGAAATATTGAACAAAGAAATGGTCACTAGATCCAAACCACTTTATTAAAGGAAGGTTTTTATGATAATCTTTCAGCTCTTGCCAAGTTGCTTAATAATGAAGGCACATGCTCATGTGTCTGCTGACTCCCCCAGGCTGCTACAGAGGTGTTTATTGACCAGAAATGGGATTTTTGGGTGATATGCTTTTGTCTTGTGTCTTGGATTCTCAAGCAATGCTTAGCAGAAATTGCATTCATTTTCTTTTCCAAAGGATATGTTTTTTAATAGGAGACTTACAGCATTGTCCTTTGAGGACCAAAAACTCTCTGGTGTTTGTAGAACTGCAATGCCACTAAAATACTTGAGGTCATTGTTGAGGTGGTGGGGAAAAGCAGCTGAATTAGTTCTTAGTATGGTCTGTTATGGGAGGAAAAGTCTCATTTATTCCATAAATGTCCATAGGGTAATGATCTGGCATAGACAGGAGAATCACTTCTCAACCTGCACGATCTGATACACTAATATATCAGGAAGGGTAGGGGAAAACAAAGATGGGATTGAAGTTAGTTTTGCAGTGGATCTGGGAGCATTTCCTCTCCCACTCCACAAGGACAAAGCATTAAAGCCTCACATTTCCAAACTGGCTGCAGTTGCTTCTTCTGCAGTGCAGACCCACAGGGAGATTCCATCCCATGGGTGGCAACCAGGGAGTTGGGTAGGGATGGACTGGGGCATGGACAGTGTGTGGGAGTCAGACCAGTGGGTTCTCACTGGAAATTGAGGAATAATGCCCTAGTTAGAGCCTGCATTGCTGCTCATTGGTTTCTGCTGTCATGTAGCCAAACTGCAATGTTTGGCTTGGAACTAGAGGTAGGATATCATCTAGTGTGAGATTCTTACAAGCTTGGAAATAACCATCATTCCCAAATTGCTGATGCACCAACCTAGCAACACTTCATCTGGGACTTCTGGAGAAACAGACAAAGTCTGTTCCTGCAAAAACACCGATATTTTACATTTGCTTCTTGAAATTGCTGCAACTCCTTTTAGAACCATGGAAGGGTTTGGGTTGGAAGGACCTTAAAAGATGATCTGATCCCACCCCCTGCCATGGGCAGGGACACATTCAACTAGCCCAGGTTGTTCCAAGCCCTGTCCAAACTGGTCTGGAACAGTCCCAGGGATGGAGCAGCCCCAGCTTCTCTGGGCAACCTGTGCCAGTGTCTCAGCAGCTCACAGGGAACAATCTCCATCCAAGGCAAGAGCTGGAGCTCTCCAATGTGTGTTTTCATCTTGGGGTCTCCGAGCTCTTGTCACTGCAGGTTTCTAGTGATCTTAAGAGCTGATGCTCTGTCCCTTCTTCCTCTTCCCATCTTCCATCTTTAGCATCACCCCTTGGATTAAGCTGGTTGTGAGCTGAGCAAAGGTGGCTTTTTGCCTAGTTTAATCCTCACTGTTTCAGGGGAATCTGTTTCCAGAGCTGTCAGTTTTGATTTGTGTATCCAGGGTGTTGTGGCAGTAGCCAGAGGGTATGGCACAGGGATTTCCATGAGCTTTCCTTGGTGGTGCTGCTGGAGGATTGGTTCAAATTAGCTCCAACCTCCTCAAAGTAAAATGTTATTTCCCACTTGTAAACAAAATGTTGACCAATTAATTACTGCAGTCAGCACAATTGGATGGTTTGCTGGGTCTAGAGTTTCTAGCTCCATAAATGTCTGAGTGCTGTAAGTCACCTTTTCCTCACTGTTTTAAGGCCAAACACTCCACAGGCAGATTGGAGAGGAGCATGTAATGGATTTGGCTGTCTGTGTCTGTCTTGTCCTTGAAATAAAGTTATTTAATGCTGCCTCATGTAAAAAATAAGTCTATGGGACAGTTACTGGAGACTGGTTATTGCCATGGAACTTGGATTCATAATGAGAGACAACCAACTCCAAAGTTAATTAGTGCTTCAGTGTAAAGATTTATTGTAGCTCATTATAGATACTCAAGCTGTTTGCGAGATGCAGGGAGCAGATTTGGTTGGAATATAGCATTATTTTCCTTGGCATTTTTGAAGCCATGAAGGATTTGGGGGTTTTTAAATATCAATGAATATTTCTAGAAGGTTATGAAGTACTTGTGATTCAAGAACTTGAATGTAACTTTTCTGGGATGCACTTTCAAAATATGTTTATTTCAAAGAAGTGTTTTGAAGGGTGGGGGAAAACTCCTTCAAGGAGGAGGTTAGAGAAGGCCTTGTGAGAGCTGCAGCTTTGTGCCCTCTGAGTACCTGCTGTGCAGGAGGGTTGGCAGTAGTGCAAAGCAGGTGTACAAATTTCACTGGAGCAGCAGCACTTGCTTCCATTGATACCAAGTGGATATCAAGTGCCAAAGACAAAGGGCAACTGGAGAAAAAAAGATCCAGTGCAGAAGCTTCAGAGAGCAGAAGGAAGCTGATTAATCTTCTGCTATCTTACAACTCCATATTAGTAGCTGCTCTTATCACACATATTTATAATCCATACCCTCTGTATCTCAATTGCAGTTAACTTGTACTTCCTAAATGCCACATCCACACAAGCTGATGGCCCTTTAAAACCAGCTTAAACTGACACTGTAATTTACACCACTGTTTGTCACTGTTTAATTTCCTCTGACACTCCCATTAGTTATACCTGTTCACATCTGTTCTGAATTTATCCCTTTCAATTTAATTTATTATTACTTTCAATGCATAAAAATCCAAACCAGCAACAAATTGTCCAGGTAGTAAGTCCCATCCTCTGGCATTCCTAGAGCCAAGTGTTTGCTGCTGTTCCCTTTGGATGTTCTGGGGTGCAGGTGTAGGTTGGGAGGAAGCAGTTTAATACCCTGACAACCCAAAGACTCAGAGAGCAAGGAAGGTTAAGAGCAGGATAAAACTGGATGGGTTTCTGAAGACCCTGGATGATTTTCTTAGGGGAATGGTAATAATTAATCCATTGCACTTGTACAAACTGAAAAAAGACCTTCGGGAAGGGAAAGATTTACAGTGTTGTAAGTCAATTCCTGCTCACTCAGTCCATGTGGGCAGCTTGGGATGCAGCTGGTGAATGGGTAGAGCTTGGGAAGCAGTTCTGGAAGGCACATTTTTGTGGGCAAGGAAGGAAAAGCAATAGGAGAACAATTGAGATGTGGCCCAGGAAGAAAATGAATGTGTCTGGTTTGCAACATTTCAGCCCAGATTTCTGTCATCTCGTGGCAAAGATGGGAGGGGAAAAGGCTGAAGGAACAAAATCCTTGTGGCTGTTAAACTTCCACCAGTGGGGGAGAGGGACACTGAATGGCTTTGGACTTTTGCTCATGGTCATTCACAGTCCCAACTGCTTTTTGGGACCTGATATGCCCTGTAGGATCACAAGAATTTGGGGACTTCACTGTGTTAGTTTTGCAGAGTAGCTGTATCCACCTCATGCCAATTAATGTCTGTTCCTGCTTATGTCTCTGAGCTCCCTTCAGTCACCCAAGGGTGTCCCAGGGTTGTGTTGGGCAGAGAATCAGAGCTTGGCACATGGAAAACCACCAGGTTGCTTAGGAGTTTGTGGAGCAACAGGTTTGACCTTAGATTCTGGATCTGGAATGTTGAAAGAAAACTTGAGGCTCAGCAGGAGGAAGAGCCTCATTGCAGCAGCTTACAGGTCTCACTATGGGAGGAGAGGGAAGATCCCAGTGCAGGATGGGCAAGGTGGGATGCAGGGAAAGATGTGATGGTGATGTTTGATAGAGTGGGTGAGTAGGATCTGAGGATGCAGAATCACTCTTGGCAAAACACCTGGTGACTCTGCTCCAGCAGAGGACACTGGATTATTCATTCTGTGGGAAGAGGAAAGTCTCTGCTTTTGAAATTGTGCCTCAGTGAATAATCTGGAACGTTATGAAAACACTGAATTCATCCGTTCATGAATAGTGTGGATATTTTTGCTTTTGTGCCATACCCATCCACAGCAATATTTTTTGTATTAAATACTATGAATCCACTTCACCTGTCAGCACTATTCAAAACACAAAATGCTGCATGAATAGGAAGGATGTTCTGGGATCTCTCAGATGATTACTGTTGCTAGGAAAACCACTTCCTGATATCTTTGTGCTCAGTGTCTGTGTCTCTCTTTGTGTACAGCCTTTGGTGACAGGCAAATTCGTTTCAAGGCACAGGGAAGAAATGGGAAAAGTTTAGATGTGTTTAAAGCACATTGCTTGGAGTGAAAAGGCAGTGTCATAGCAGAGAAGAGTTAAGAGTTATGATTTCTTTGCTCTGTGGGATTATTGGTATTAAATTGGAAAGAACTGTGGTGCTGGTTAGGCTGTGACTGGGAATCTCATGCAGACTTGGGTACAATAAAGCTGGAAATTGTTCAGAGCTCCAAAATGCACTTAATGTGGTTTGTATTGTAGCAGCAAAGAGGCTTATACAGAAGGGTCACTAATGCTGCCTCCTCGTCCCTGTTTGGTTGGGAGTTACTTAGTTGGAGCATATTTTTTTAGGGCAAACCTCAGAGCTAAATGTTTATTTTAGCCATGGGGGCTTGAAGTTTGTGAGTTTTGTATGCACAGAAATGAGAGTATTTCATCTGCTGTGATATAATGTGTCAAATGCTAAAGACTGAGCTAATATGAAGAACTAACATTCTGCCAGTCATGGTATGACCAGAACCTCAGACTTGAGGTACAGAAGGCACTGAGACTTGTATATCATTTTCTCAGGGTTGTGATGCTTTGGCTGGTTGAGGCCCATCCTGTAAATTGTGCTCTGATATGGTGGATCCTAAATTAGGAGATTGGTATTATATTTATCAAAGAGTAAAACCATAGCACCAATATCTAGTGTCATCTGGGGAAGAAAGAAAAGTCTGTTCTCCAGCTCCTGCTGTCCCCTTTGCTGCTGCTGTGGCTGCCTGAGTGGATTCCCACCCCAGTGAGGTGAATCTGTGCAATGTTTCTTTCTGCTAGATTTTGAGGCTTATTGGGGTAAAATTGAACTAAAAATATAGTAAGAAGTTACTGTTGTTTTTGAAAGAGTTTGGGGATAGCTATAGTTAGAAGATCTATAACTGGCTGAAAAAAACTACTTAAACACTCTGCTTTTTTAGTCAAATCTTTCCTTACGTTTGCTTAATATTTGGTACCCTCAACCTGTCTGATTTTTCTTAAGGGCAGTAAAAATCTCATAGAAAGGAGTATTCAGGGAGAGTTTCTCTAGGAACAGAGTACCTAAGTTGTGTGGGTGCAAGTTCATAGAATTATTAAGGTTGGAAAAGACCTCCAAGATCAAAGTCCAACCTGTGACCCATCACCACTTCGTCAACTAGACCAGAGCACTGAGTGCCACATCCAGTTGTTCTCTGAACTCCTCCAGGGGTGGTGACTCCACCTCCTCCACCTGAACAACACCTTCAGGTTGACCATTGCTAAGGAGGTATGAGATTCCCTTCTCAGGCCAAGCTGAAGCTCATCTTTCTCGGGCCCAGCTGTAGAGACCTGGACTCTTTATCCAAACACCTCCAATGTTTTGTGTCTAGCAGCCCCTTGTGCCCAGAGCTGCTGTGCTGAGCACACCAACATCCCTCACGTGCTCCTGCCCAGATGTTAGCATTGATCCCTTTCCGTGGATGGTGAATTTCCTGCTAAGCTGAGCTGAATTTCAGGCCTTGCCAGCTGAATAGGAAGATTTGTGCAGGGGAGATTTGGCTACGTGATGGCTAGATGAGTTTTCCTCTCCTCGCTTGGCTGGGACTGATGTGATGTGCCATTCCCTCCCCGACTGGCAGTGAAGTTGTCTCTTGCCCTAAGGAGAACAATGGTTCCCACTGGATGCTTTGGCCTAATTTTCCCCTCTCTAGCTGCAACATCCTTTTAATAAAGCAGTTCCCAGCCAAGTACAGTCTTTCCCCACTACATTCTGATTCTTTAAAATAGCAGCAAATGTATTCTGTTCTCTTGGGTCTTTAAGTCCATGTTTTAAAATTCGAAGGGAGTATGCAGAGTATCCTCCACTGTGATACAGCCAAAAAGGGATAGATTGTATTGTCTGAAAGAAACTAGCTTAAGAGTTGTAATTATCACTAAAAAACTCACTTTTTAAAAATGGGAAAAAAAAAAAAACCCCAACAAACTCAAAGGCAAAAGTTTGTGAGCAATGCCTGTGGATGGAATAAAGACTTTGTTACTTTCCCCCTAAGTGTTTCGCTTTCCTTCCCCTTTTCTTTTATCATTATTTATATTTAGTTGTTTTACAGTCTAGTGGACTCAGAGGATAAATTCCTTTATGTGCTTGGCGCTGTAGAAGAAACATGTTAACACATAACTCCTGATTTATTTGTAGCCCAGTGAAGACAAATAAGCAGGAAACAGCAGCGTTGGCATTACAGATGCCTAAATGAGGACCAGTGGCAATAGGCAACAAGCCTGGGCTTGGAGGAGGAGTTGGTGTCAGAGGCTGAAATTAGACCTTGGATTTCTATGCCATAGCTCAATAGGTCTGTGGGTTTTTTGTTTTCTCTAAGACTTCTCTGTCTTCCTTTCCCTGCTGCTTCCTTTGTTCAGCTTTTGTTCAGTTTGTCCATTCTTCTTTGTCTTCTTCAGGGTGCCAGAAAAGCACTAAAACTCCATCAAATAATATAACTCGTTTCCCTGGGATGGCCTAATGAATATGTGATGAAATAATTTAAGTAGACATTTAGTCTCCTAGAATTTCACAGTCTGAATGACTAAATTCCTTCCCTTCCCCCCCCCTCCCTGTGTGCAGGAGTCCAAAACTTTTAAATCATTATGTGGTAAATTTACCCCCACCTACCTATTGCTTTTGCTCCCACTTTTCCTTTTCGCTGCTAATGAGTCACGATATGTAATTACCTTCTGTCTTCTCTGCATGTAGTGAACATGCCAGTGCAGAAGGATTTAAGAAAATAAAAA
>NW_008677773.1:60270-79361 GCF_000695815.1 Acanthisitta chloris | reverse complement strand
CCAAGTGGGATGAATATTGCTTTCTCTCTGTGGCACTCTGAAGCAGGAATAAGTAAACTTCATCTGTATTAGTATATTTTAATGAATATTTGTGTATCTGAGGGGGTTTTCGTGGGGTGTCAGGCTTTGCTGGACACATAGGAAAGTGGTGAAATTCAAATTATCTGATATACTTTGCCTTCAAAGCTTTTTCCAGCCTTGGAATGAGCTGGGCAGGATAACCTATGTGGAAGGAGCAGAGGCTGCAGCATAACGTGGGCAGGGCTGAGTGTAGGATGCTTCTCTCACAGCCCCTCTGCAAGTGTTCCTTCCACTTCTGGAACATCTTGGGACCCCCCATACTTCACCCCACACTGGGGGAGTGGGAAACCTCCCCTCCAAGCACAGGCTGAGAGAGTTGGGGCTGTTCAACCTGGAGAAGAGAAGGTTGTGTGGAGACCTCAGAGCACCTTCCAGGAGCTGAAGGGGCTCCAGGGAAGCTGCAGAGGGATCTGTGTTGGGAGCTGCAGGGACAGGACAAGGAGTGATGGGGAGAAACTGGAAGAGGGAAATTCAGAGTAGATATCAGGAAGTTTTCCCTGTGGGGGTGGTGAGACACTGGCCCAGGTTGCCCAGGAGGCTGTGGCTGCCCCAACCCTGGCAGTGTTCCAAGGTTGGATGAGCCTTGAGCAACCTGCTCTGGTGGGAGGTGTCCCTGCCCAGGGACTAGCTGATCTCTAAAATCCATTCCACCCCCTAAAATTCTATGATTCTCTAAGTGCTCATCAAATTCAAGGCACCTTCAAGTGCCCAACTTGCCAGATGCCTCTGGTTTTAAAGAGCCTTTGCTGTGTGGAGGTGTGACAAGTCCTGGAGAGAGACAGAGAGAGATGTTTGGGGCTACTTATTAAATAGTGAGAAGCAGAAGTTCATTGTCACTTTAGGAATTTGTTTTTAAGGATTGTTTCTTCTTACTGATGTGGGGAAGAATGGAAAAGCCAGAGCTCTCAGCCACTAAATAATAAATGACTGAATAGCAGAAATTCAATAGGGCTTTTGCTGTGAATAAAATGGCAAAGAAAATAACCATTTCTATGGGATAACTCATCCATTCATGGATAGCTGCTCTTGGAAAACAAATATCTTGCCACCTGCAACTCTGTGCTGCTAAAGCTGTTGTGTAATTTCCAGTATTTTCTGGTGGCTTCTGCAATGAGGTTTAAGACTGTTCTTCAAAGTCAACAAAAAGAAAAGAAAATAAAAAGAACTTGCATCAAAGATATCAGCATTTCTCCTCTCTCTGCATGTTTCCCCTGAATATGGAGTTGGCAAACTCTCAAATCACTTTATCATGTTTGAACTTGGAAAAATGTATGATAATACCAGCTGAGCTAATGTTTAAAGAGCTCTTCACTTCAGCATTTTATTGTCTCTTTCTCAGTTCTAAAGGCTTCTGACAGGCATGGTGGTGAGGCTGGGAGGGGCCCAGGCAACTGGGGAGGGAGGCAGAAAGGTGTTTGCACCTGAACCTGGACCAACTGGGGCTGAAACAGCCTCATATGGGGGTTCTTGGAGATAGATGTATTGCAGTTGTCTCAAAGTCTGCTCAGTAGACAGGTCCCAAGTGCCATGCACTGTGGTTTCCCTGCCAGCTCTCCATCTCTGCAGGGTCCTCTGGTGCCTGCAGGACTCTGGTGGTGCCCCTGGTGACCTGACTGCTGTGCTTGGGCACCAGTGATCACAACCACCCACCAGGGAGAGCAGTATTTGCTTAGGATGAAAAGATCCCTCTTGCGTGGGTAAAGTGATAAATTCAGAGCTTTATTTGTGGTTTTTCCTGGTGTTCCTCCCACCCCAGTGGTTTGGGGGTTTTAGTGTTTACCATGGTGGTAATTTCACTGAGTTGCAGGTTTGTCAGGCTCCTGGATGGGTGGGAAGTGGCACTTTGAATAGATGTGTAGCAGGAGAGGTTAGCAGCACATTAGGGATGTTTTGGGATGTTATAAATGACTTCCTTACCTGCCTCTGCTGTGAGGTGAATTGAGAGCAGCAAGAAATGGTGGGAAAGAAGAATTCTGAGGATCCTGGAGGTCCTTGGAGGCCTTAGACATTTAGGACTTGCTTTGAAATGCTCTAAGGCTTGTGATGTATGGGTAAGCAAAGGGTTGTCTTGTGGCTTGGTTGAACTTTTACCTATTTTTGCCCTAGTTGCCACCACTCCAGACAATCAAATCAGGCCTTGGCAGGAGATCTCTAGAGGCAATTCTCCAAAATGCTTAAAGGTTAATATATCCTCTAAATCAAGTGGGCCAGAGAGATAGGGAGGTTCTGGCTTTCCTTCCTCTATGGTCTGACCCTGGGAAGGGCTGGATTTGCATCCCTCAGCACCTCAAGTGCCTCAAGGTCTGTGTTTAGGACCTTGATCTGAGAGTAGAGTTGGTATTTCTAGGTCTGGAGTTAAAGATGTGCCTAAGAGTCAGCTCAGTCATCTGTAGGTGAGGGTCTCCTTGCAACTCTTGTGCACTTTAATCCCAACTTGTGGGAGTGAAACTGTGGCAACCTTAACTGTATAATAATTTCGCTCCTATGACATTATTTTTTTGCAGTGCAGGAGGTACCCAGTGTTTGTCGTTGAGGAGTGTCATATCATTACATTGCATATTGCAGTGTAATGATGTGAAATGATTAAATGACAAAATGCCAGCTCACTGCCAAAAATCTTAAGTAGCATACTTTTATTTGTGGGTGGGAAGGCTATTATTAATTTCTCTATGGTCCTTGCCAGATGAAATAACATAAGCAGGCTGAAAAGGGAGGTGGGTTTAATCCTCCTCCTAATTTGAAATGAGTTGTAGGAGTGATGTCCACCTTGAGTCCTCTCTGCAGAACATATGTCCAGTGCCAGTGGTGTATTGCCATCCATTGGCCTATCTGCTGTCAAGCAGTGACAGATCTCAACAGAAGAACAGGCTTGGCATATTCTGAGGAGGAAATATTCAGCTTGCAGTAATGCTGCATTAAGCACTCTAAGCTGTTTGGTTCAAATTTGTCCCTTAGTATTAGTATTCCAAAATGTTTCTTGCTAGATTAAAGATAATCTAAGTGTGGCACCAAAATTAAACCTCTGCTTTTGGAAGAGGCTGATGGGGCCTGAGACAGGGTGGTTAAGTGGAGCAGGTGGCTAGAATGTGAAAATGTGATATCCAAGGTGAAAGCAAAATTTGGGAGGGTTTAATGTGCTCAAGCCAGGAAGAAATGGGAGGCTCCATGTAGTGTGCTGGAACACCAACACAGGCAACTGCAAAGGTCTCAGAGGGATTTCAGCTAACAATTTTAGGGTGCAGGGCTGTGTGGAGGCTAGAAAAGAGTCCCTCCTTTACTAAAGGGGTAAAAGTGTTCCATGCTCCACCTGCCTGTTGGTCTGACCTCAAGAACACATAGTAAGGAGAGAGTGAAGAGACCAGAGCTGATTGTAAACCTGGAGAAAACAGTTGAGTTTAGCAAAGGAAAACTTTAAAGGTTTCACCTGAAATATCCTAAAATACCTGTTAGCTCTGTTTGTGGGGATGAATTCAAGCATTAAGATGTGAAGACCAGCCCAGTTACTAGGATGATTGAAGAAATAGTCTATTGGATTAGAAGAACTTTGTGAGATTAAGGCTGAAAGGAGATTTGACTTCCTCAATGCAACCAGTGAGCTTCAGGGAGGTGGAAAAAGTAAAAGGTAGTGTTGGCATAAGAAAAAATAACTCTTAAATTGAATGAATTCCAACTGCCACCAAGGAGAGGAGGCTCTGCAAGAGCCACTGAATCTCAGTGCAGGCCCAAACAGATAATGACTTCTTTTAGGTGGCGAATCAGTGCATGAAAGTGTTTCTGCAGTGTGTGGCTGCTCTTCTTGTTCCCTTCCTGCCCTTGGACCTGTGTTCCTATTGAACAGGAGTCTAAACTTCCTGCCTTTTGTTTCCTCTTGCTTCATTTGACTAGGCTGGACAGATCAGCCAAAGGTTCAAAGTGAAATAGGTTTGGGTTTTTGCTTGGTTTTTTCGGTGTGTTTTGGTGGTTTGTGGTTTTGGGAGCTTTTTTTCATTGGTTTGCTTTTGGGGGGGGGGGGGTTAAGTCTGTTCTCACTTTTTTTAAAATTAGAAAGAGTTTGCATCGGGGGGGGGGGGGTGTTAAGTCTGTTCTCACTTTTTTAAAAATTAGAAAGAGTTTGCACCAAAAAGGGAGTTCCTGTCTTGCCAGGATAAAATTCTTCCAGTATTGCCTGTGTAGAATAATAGTATAGAGTAGGAGTCAAACAGTAGATGTGGTTGGGTGTAACAGAACACTTGAAATACAAAAGGTGAGAACTACAATTGGTGGGGTCTGAGTTTAATTTACTTCATTTCTAGCAGATCTCAAGAGCTCATCTAACTTGTGCTGTAATGCAAAGATAGGTAAACCTGAAATACTCATGTGCCTGACTCTCAGCTTTGTGAGGAACCTTTGGTTGTTGTCTCTGGGTCAATTGCTCTGATATCCCTCCAGGTTTAGTCCCAAGCTAAGTGTCTCTAGGCTGAAGTATCAGTGGAAGAACAAGAAATTGTGATTGGGTGGTCACTGGTGAAGGAAAAAACTCTTTGAGCCCCACAGACCCAGCTTGGTTGCAAAGGCACATTTTGGAGTAGTCTCTGCTCTCACTTGGGCCTGAAGGGAAGATACTGGAGATGCACAGGTTAAAGCTGACACTGTTTGCAAGCCTAAACCACATGTGTTTGTGCTTTGGATTGGGGATTTAGCCAATGTGTCCTGGATGGTGCTTTTCATAACACAGATAAGGTGATTCAGGCTCTTCTAAATGAAAACTTAATAAACACAAAGCATTTCTGGCTGGTTCTACACTCAACTCTTGATTCGTTTAGTTATTTTGCTTTTGCTTTGTTAATGTAATCTGTGCTGAAAGCAAAAGGGGAAAAAAACCAGGTAAATGGTTTTTACTTCTCTTTTATTAGGTTTTCTTGACACTTTGGAAGTCACTTGTCTGTCATAAAAAGTAAGATAACAGAACCAATCCCCAAACAGTCACAACTGGAAGGATTTACAGACAATAGTAGCATGTTTGCCAAGGTGGCCACAAAGTTTTGACCTGGTTTTCAGCCTGACAGTTTTTTTTTCTAAGAAGTAAAACCACAAGGGACAAGTTTCCACTTCGAACACATTGGCAGAAATACAGAAAGCCCATTCTGAACCTGATGGGGCTCATAAATGGGCAACTATTCAACTAATAAAACTGTCCAAAGCTCTCACTGCACATGAGGCTAAGAGGTTGGATGTTGGAAAGGCTCTGCCATGCTGAATACATAAATGCTTTATGTAGGGACTGACTTGCCTTTCATTCATTTCCCTCACAGATGTGTTACAGCACATCTGATGGACTTCATTTTTAGTTGCTCTTCTCTAGTTTTAAGCATAAAAACACAAGAAAAAACATTGATATTGTGGGTTGTTTTCTTCAGAAAAAGCCCAAACACCTTAATTACCTTAGATAGTACAACCAAGATTTAAATGTTGTTGAATCTCTTCTCTCTAGTGTAAAAATCATTCTCTGAAGCCACGTTCAGTCCCAGCTCCTGGTCCTGATTTCAAACCAGTAGATTTCTGAAGTTCAGTGATTCCATCCATAAATGTACATTACCTAGTACCTGCATGGAGCCTACAAGGAAGTTAGAGACTATTGACAAGGGCCTGGAGTGGCAGGGAGAGGGGAAGGGCTTCACATTTGAGGGGAGGCTTAGATTAGATATTAGGAAGGATTTCTTCCCTGTGAGAGTGGAGAGGCACAGGTTGCCCAGAATTTCCCTGGAAGTGTTCCTGGACAGGGCTTGGAGCAATCTGGGCTAGTGGAAGATGTCCCTGCCCATGGCAGGAGGTGAGACTGAATGAGCTTTAAGGTCTTTCCAACCCAAACCATTCCATGATTCTATGATGCCAATGGTACAGCTGATGCTGAAGTCTGGGACCAGAGTTCTCTGGGATGCCCAAGTGCAGCTGCAGCAGTGCCATCCCCACCCTGACCCCATGCCAGGTCCCCAGGAGCTGTCACCTGCAGCTGGTTTCCCATTCAGGTTGTCACACTGTATAGAAATGCATTTATCTTGGAGAGGAAAAAGCTGCTGCTAATTTCAGTGATGTGATCTAGCATGGAGCTGAGAATATGTTCCCTTGTCTGCTCTGGGATTTGCCTCTGATAAGTGCCTGCCTCAGTTCACTTTCAATCATACAAGAATAGAAAGTGTTCAATAACTTAAAGAATCAAAGTATGAAGGATGAGGGAGAACTGTTAATTTCTCTTTGCCTCTTTTTGGTAGAAATGAATGACACTGACTGAAAGAAAATGGGTCATATCTATCCCTGCCAGAGTTCTGCTGGTTCTGGTGGCTCTGCAGCTTCCCTGCCATTGAGGACTAAGCAGTAATAAATGGCTTAACCATAGTTAGCTTTGCTTTCCTTCCCTTCCAAGGGCTGAAAAGTCAGTGTGACACATCTTACAGGCCACTTCACTGTAGAACTCAAAGGGGCAAGAAATCAGCCTGTCCCTTCCACCTTCTGGGAGTTATGACCATGTGATGGGGAGACTTAAGAAAGCAAAGTGATGGAAGACAAATCTCTGTCCCAACTAGCCCAGAAAAATGGTGTTTTACTCTAGACATCCCTCCCTTAGCTAGCAAGACACTTGCAATCATTTTCATCTACAGCTTAATTAAACCATTTCCATACAGCTGCTTTCTGCTGTGATCAGAGAGATATTTCTATTGAAATAGTCTTGGTTCTTGTTTTCTGGGGTTTTTGAATTTCTTTCTAGTTTAGGTGCTTTTTTCTGACAAACTTTTAAAATGTGGTTTAAAAACAGGATTTGGTAACATTCCCTATGGTTTGGGAAAGGGTAACCTGTGTTAATGCTGCTTAGCATGCTTAATTTTGGCTGTCAAATGAGTATGAAACTCACTTTACCTGGAGCTTGTCACCTGGACAATCACTCACTTGCCCCATGATATCCTTCAAACTTTAGGCAGTTGGGTTAGAGATCACCCAAACAACAGATTGGTATGTTTTCCTGCTACTTAATTGGCTTAATAGAGAAGGATTAGTTTTCAGTGCATTTTCTGGCCCTGATGTCTTTGGCCATCGCAGGGAAACAATACCTTGGAAAGATCCTTTACAGGAGGATGAGCTTCTTGCATCTCTGAGAGGAATAATTGAATTGTAACTCAAGACCTACATGAAGACAGATGTTTTCATTATCACTTAGAAGTAAGTTTGAGCTGAAATTTTGGGTGGGGGCATCCCTCTCTCCTGGTTCTTTCCCTTGGCACAGGACAGCAGAAGAGGACGAGTTGTCTCATGGAAGAAGCAGCAAATCATCTTTTTGCTTTCTTGGTTTTCAGTGCAAGAGGTTCAGAAACCTACACAAACCATGAGCTGCAATGCCTGTCATTATGGCTCTTCCACCAGACCTTGGGTTAGTCTACAAATAATACTACTCTTACCTAGTGTGTTTTAATCATTAGTTCATCTTGGGAAGAAGTAACAAATCTGAGTATGTTCTTCAGGGAAGAGTGAAAACAGCCGAAGCAATTTTTGTAGCAACACCTTTCTGGTTGTGTATTTCTTGTTACTAAGGTGCTGATCCTTCTTGAAAGATAAACTTCTTGAGGGGGATGTGAGAACTGCCACCTCAAAAATCAGTGCCTGGTTTACAGCAATGCATCATGTTTGACCACTGGATGTTTGACAATGCATTTCATGCCTCATTTCCTGCCACTTGTGAGCTCCAGTAAACACAAAGAGCAAATTCCCTTTTTTCCTGGGAAGGGACTAAGGTGCTGATCCTTCTTGAAAGATAAACTTCTTGAGGGGGATGTGAGAACTGCCACCTCAAAAATCAGTGCCTGGTTTACAGCAATGCATCATGTTTGACCACTGGATGTTTGACAATGCATTTCATGCCTCATTTCCTGCCACTTGTGAGCTCCAGTAAACACAAAGAGCAAATTCCCTTTTTTCCTGGGAAGGGAAAAAAAAAACTTGTGAGCTCCAGTAAACACAAAGAGTAAATTCCCATTTTTCCTGGGAAGGGAAAAAAAAAAAAAGCCCCTCTAGTTTGTTCCCTTTAGGATATCAGTAGTTAAATAGATTTCTGTAAGGACATATTCTGGTCACACTATAATCTGTTGTGACACTAAATCTTAATCCGTCTTCAGATTTCCATTGTTTTTGTAGGAAAAGATTATTTCTAAAATATTTTATATCTCACATTCATTTTTCTGTGCTAAGAATTAATTGCATAAGCAGTGGGTATCTGACCACTATTAAGTCTTCTATCCTAACCCAAAATTAAGAATTTAATGTGGATTATTCATAACATCTTTCCAGTTAATTCAAAGTAATTTTTCTCCGCACTAGGCAGAATTTACACTTTCTTGAGATGAACTCTACCTCCTTTGGGACATCTTGGCAAGTCAACCTGGGCTGTCCCAAAGGCTTTGCAGCACCTGTGGCACTGCTCTGCTGCAGGTCTGTGCTGGTTTGTCATCATAGGTTTGATGCTGCTGTTTCACAGCTCTTGGTGGCTTACATGGCTGAGTAAAAAAAAAAACCTGAAATGACAGAGCCATTTGGGCCTGTGAATGGCAAATGGTTGTGTGGCTGTGCTACTGATAGAAGTAGTTAGAGTTCTGTTCTTGTAGCACTTTATACCAACTTGTCATACAAGCGAGTTACTATGGAAGTCTGGAAGAGTGGAGAATAGGACCTCATATTTCAGGGCTCTGTCTTGGTAGTTTAAATTAGCTCAGCAAAGAGCTGCCTGAAGTTTTCTGGCAGTCAGAATAAGCTTCTGATAAAGACCTATGAGGCTGGAATAGCTGGGTTTTATTTCCTGGTTGCTTCTTATTGTCACAGAATGCCTCAGGTTGGAGGGACCTCGGCAGGTCTCTCATCCAACCTGCTCGAAGCAGAAGGAAATAGAGTGCTCAGGGCTCCTCAGGTGGGTCTTGAAAATCTCAAGAGTTGGAGATGCCATGGCCTCTCTGGACAGCCTCTTTCAGTGCTTAATCATCCTTACAGAGGACGAAAGTATTCCTTGTATCCATACAGAAAATCCTTCGAGTGTCTCTTGCTCTCATCCTGTGCACCTCAGCAAAGAGCTTGGGCCCATCTCTTCTGCAATCTCTCTATGGAGATAGATCAATCCTAGCACTAGGCAAGATGAGAGAAATTCATCTGACAGCTCCAAGAAACTGCCAGAGATGTTGGGGGAACAGTGGGAGGAGAAGGCACCGTGGAACCACAGCATACCCTGAGCTGGAAGGGACCCACGAGGCAGGTCTGAAGGATGGGTTGGTGCATCCTGGACAGAGCCAGGACTGCTTGTGTACAGAGACTGGAACCTAATGGCTCAGAGGAGTAGAGGACTACTGCAAAACAGTGTCCATCTCCTTGAACCCTGGACAAAGTGTGAACTTTATTCTCCCTTCTTAAGTTAACTTACTCAAATTGTTTCGTGTGTACACAGCCCCAAACTGAGTGAGAATGAAGTTAATTGGCAAAACACTAATGTTGGTTTAAATGCTGGATCTCTAATATTTTGAAAGCATGCCTTCAGCCTGTCTGTCATTCCCTGGGACTTGGAAAGCCTCTCACAAATCAGTTTGAAGTAGGCTGCAAAGAATGGCAAAATGCTCTTTGCAGAGAAGCAATAACTATAGCTGCACCCAGGACACAGAAATCTTTGCTTAAAGCACATTGCTGATATTTATTTTTTTTTCTTTAAACATAAATGCAAGCTAGGCTAAAGCACATAGCTAAGCAGAAAAGGACCTCTTGGAGTCAGATATTTGTGACTAAAGTGTCGGCTCTAGCAAGGTAATACAAATGATGTACAGTCTCTTTGTAGTCGTTGGCTCTTTAATTGAGCAGACTGATGTGTTGGGAGCATAATGGATCTTGGGAGCAGACTGAGAATGAGGGGCTGTTATTTTGTGTCTCAAAGCCACACATTTGAAGTGCAGGTGAATACAAACCATTTAAGAAATAATTGGTCTGACCCAGCACTGGAGTAGCCATTTTGGCAGCAGTAAAAGAGGTGTTACTCCAGTGACAGAAGACAATGAGACAGAGATATATAACACAATATTTGCTCAGTCTGGGGGGAAAAAAAAAAGTCAGCCCTAACGGAAGAAGGGAGAAAAAAAAACTGTAAAAGAAGTCTTTTTGAGTTCTACTCTTACAGCCTCTGCAGGGTCTTCTGCCTCATTAGCCAAATTTCAGCACCTTTCCATCTGTTGTCATTGTTCTTTAAATACAACAGTTTCATTTGTCTTTCCTATCTCTGCTAGTAAAATCCAGGACCCAGGCAGCTCAAACCTGGCTCACTGCAGCTTCTCAATTTTCCTTGTTTCAGTTTCCTTCTCTTTAAGTCCATCTCTAAGCACACAACTCATTTCATTCCATATTTTGGCTATTCTGTGACACTTTTCCTTCAACAAAGCCATTCATGTTTGCATTAAATGCTAGAGAACTACTTTTCCCACTTAGAAAAATTATACTGTGAGTTTTTTTGAGAAATAAAAAGGAGTTTCTGAAGAGCAAACAATTGCTGTTGATGCTTTCAAATCAAAAGATCAGATCCAAGTGAATAAAGGTGGTGGAAGAAAACTGAGAACCAGCTCCAGGTACTTCTAGATGGACTCTGAAAGACACTGCAGTGTTGTTCTCTGTGTGTCCTTCTGTGCTGCTGCACATGCAAACAGCTTCAGACAGGCCACAGGCTTTGATCCCTGGTCCTTTGGCATGTTCTGGTCATTTAAGAAAAGGATGAAAAGTTTTCAGTCTGTCAAAATGCAGCAAGAATGGAGCTTATTGAGAAAGGCTGTAGGTCTTGGATGCTCTTGAGTCAGGTGTGTTTATGGAGGAGGAAATTGGTAGGAAGGAAAGGTCCAGTGTGTCAATGAGGGAGTAATACAGATATTGGTTGCAGCAGAGGTCATGGGCCCAACAACAAACAGTTGCATGAAGCAATGTGTAAGTGTTCTTGGTTGCTCCTCATCAGACAATATCACTTTAGGAATCTGACACTGATGCAGCAGAGCAAGGACTGGGGAAGGGAGATCACTTTTGCAGACAAGATACAATCAAAGCAGGTGCAGCTCCTGCTCATGACTTTATCTATGGCATCTTCTGCCTGTGGATGGGGAAATTTGTGAAAAGAAGAGGCAGTGGATTGGTTTATAATCCATTTAGAAGGACTATGTAATAATTCTACTCAGAAATTCTTTTGGGCTCAGGTTGGCTCACCTCAGGGTCACAGATGCTCAGGCTCCTGCACCAAGATTGCTTCATCTAGTTAGTCACTGATGCTCCATCAAACTCCTTCAGTTAGGTACAAAGTTGGTTTATCTGCTCTGCTTGTGGTTTTGGTTTTCTTCCTTAATGACATTTAAAAACAGAAGAGCCTTCGATGTTTGCGTTTTGTATTATATATCTGGTAATTTCTGTGGAGCTTAGTGGCTACAGGTACTTCAGTGTAGCTGGCCAAATTCTTCCCTTCTGCAAGTTCTCAGTGAGCAGCAGGATCCTGAAGATGTGAGCTTGGAGAGCAATAATCTAATAGGACATTACAAGCCTTCTAAGTTGTTTACCTGGTTTGCTGTCTTGCTGAAAGGAAACCTTGTGAGTGACATGAAAGTGGGGCATGACCTTTGAGAATATGACAGTGAAACTTTACAGAGTCAATGTAGATTACTCTGCCACTTGAAAAGCTTCAAGGCTTTAAAGAACCCTTGGGAGCAGATGTAATTGTGCTTTGATCCAAGCCAGTGATGTACAGGCAAGCAGATCTTTGACCATAGCCAAGCAGATTCTCAGGAGAACATCCCCTGATCTCAACACATTTGAGATCAGCCTTTCATCTGGGCTTTCTATACATGGAAATGGGTACATTGGGGTATTTGTGACCTGATAGAGTTGGGTGTATCACTGCTGCTGGACTGGCTGATCATGGGAGAGCTGTGGTGAGCATAGAAGGTTCTCCTTAGATGGTCAACACAACTGTGGCAAAATATTAGCTGCTACAAAGTGTGTGTACAGGGAAACCCTTGTTTTTCCTTTCCCCTGAAGAGCTGCACTTGCCACAGGAACATCACTTAGTCTCATTTACTCTGTTCTTCTCCATCCTGTTAAGGCTGCTTTGAATAGCAAGCTGTCATCATTCAGCTTCTTTCCCTGTTTTGTATTAATCTAAAAGCAGCACCAAGATGTGGGATTTAAAATCCTTTCACTCCCATTTTTAGGATGCTGTAATAAAGAGTTGCTTCATAACATGTTCAGGGTCTATTAAATAAATGCACTGAAGGATTCCTGTTCCTTCTGAAATGGGCTTGTCAAGCTAATCTAATTTCAGTGTCTGCACATGGAAGGGATGCTATTTTCTCCTTTCACTGAGTTCAAAAATTAATAATTAAACTTGCCTATTTTTACTTAATAATCAGTGCAAATTACTGCACTTTTCTCCCTTTGTGTTTTATAATGTTATGGTAATTATTGCTGTGTGTACCTGTGTGCATGACATGCTGAAAACATTTTCATCAACTCATTGGAAGAAATTGCTGAGCCAATACAGCTTCAAGTTCGGGAACTCTGCAGCCCAATTTGCTAATATTTACTAATAAATCCTGGCACGATGCTTACTGCAAGGATGCCAACCTGTCAGAGGCAGGGAATAATCCTGCCATCTCTTGGTGGTGCTGTGGGAAATGATTGCTGGTGGCTGCAGGGAGTGTGAAGTTGCTCATTTCTAAAATTCACTTCTTCCCTGGGTGTTTTTTTCAGGAGACATGGGGCTTGTTACAGGCTGCTGATGGAGTCATAGACTCGTAGAATTTTAGGGGTTGGAATGGAGCTTAGAGATCATCCAGCCCCAACCCCTGCCCTGGGCAGGGACACCTCCCAGCAGAGCAGGTTGCTCAAGGCTCATCCAGCCTGGAATGAACAGTGACAGGGTTGGGTCAGCCAAGGTGTGATAATCAAAGGTGGATCTTAGTCTGAGGTAGGAAACTTGCACTCTGCATTTTGATGCTTAGCTCACTTACCTCTGAGGAAATACACCACCAAAGATACTCTTCCCTCCTGGCAGAGAATTGTTCTGGCTGGATGCTTTGCCCTCCCTTTTCTCCAAATTCTGGGGTGGTGAGACATGTACCTTTTCAAAACAAATAAATTCTGCCTCTTTAGAAGAGGCCATGGTTCATTTCCCTAATTCCTGGGGAAGGTAGGACACTTATGTAAGGCAGTGACTCCAGGACTCACTGCTGAGGGTTTTCACTCCTGTTTTCAGTCTCAGAGGAGGGGGCAGGAAGAAACATTCACCAATAAGGACACTTTCTGTACAAAACCCAGTGGGATTTGTGCTCACACTTTGGCCTTTGGGTCTCAGAGCCACCCTTAACACATCCTAAAGAGATAACCCTTAATACTTGTGACCAATGCCCAACACTCAGGATTATTAAAACATACAGTAAAGCACAACTAGCAATGACTAATGACAACCTTTAAGTTCACTTTAAATTATTTTTTCCCCCAAAAGCTTGTAAATCCTCAAGAATTTAGTCTGTGATTATAGTCAGACTATAAAAGCCTCAAGTTAGCTATTGACTTGAAACATCATAGATTTTTAGTGTGTATATAACATATATTTTTATGGTATATTAAACATCTTGTGATGCTTACTTGATTATATTATAAACTGATGTTTATATCCTTATGGTGATTATAAACTGATGTTAAACATTATATTAAAACCTTGTCTTTAAAACTGACCAGTGCAATCAGGGAAACCTCTGATGAGGAAATTATCAGCTCAGGTTGGTCAGTTTGTGGCTGTTGAGTGGTTCTGTGTAATCACTGCTCAGAAACTGTTCCCAACATCCCCAGGAGAACCAAGTGCAGTGGCAGCTCTCCTTATGGTGATTATAAACTGATGTTAAACATTATATTAAAACCTTGTCTTTAAAACTGACCAGTGCAATCAGGGAAACCTCTGATGAGGAAATTATCAGCTCAGGTTGGTCAGTTTGTGGCTGTTGAGTGGTTCTGTGTAATCACTGCTCAGAAACTGTTCCCAACATCCCCAGGAGAACCAAGTGCAGTGGCAGCTCAGGGAGAGGAGGATGAGGCTGAGCATGCAAACTTTCCTCTGAGCTAAGTGACATTTAGTGATAGGATCAGGACCAGCACAGCTGCCCTTTAAAATCACTTCCTATGAAAATTGGGCCTGATTTGAATTGCTGGAGATGAATAGTGAAAACTTAGAGAGAATTTAGCCTCATGCTGACTCTGTTTCACAGTCTAGAATTAACTTGTTTGTTTGGTTTTGACCTCCTGATGTCTTGACCAATTGGGACTTTGGTGCAGAGTCTTTTGCAAGAGGGATTTAATTAGCAGGGGAGATGAGTGGGTGCTGAAACAGATCAGGATGCTCCAGTTCATGAATGAAAATAGTCATTCGAAGCATCTGCATTTAGTGTTTTGCCCCACAGAGCTGATCAAAATATTTACAGGGTTTGGTGGAGTGAAACCAAGCCTGGATGTTCAGGGGAATTTATTGGAGAAAACCCTTGAAAACTTACGAGTAAATTTAGCTAATCCCATAGTGTTTCTTTTATCTTCTTTTTGATAACAATTAACTATTTTTTGCTATCCCATAGTGTTTCTTTTATCTTCTTTTGCGATGGCAATTAACTATTTTTTGCTGTGAAAATTTCTAGTTTTTGTTTTGAGGATGATGTTCTCTTTATAGTATTTCTGAGCCTGTATTTTCTCTTGGAGCCTGCAGTGATGTGAAGGTGAGCAGTGAGTTTTCATGGCAGTGATGTACTTGGCTTGAACAAAATCTGCTCCTGGAGAGCAGAGCAAAATACCTTAGAGAAAGGGGAGAAATTTCAAAGGTAGTGGTGTAATAAATGCTGAGACCCAAATGTTTGAGTCCCCCTTGTGATGCTCAGAGAAAAGCAGGGAAGGAGTGGCTGGTTGGGAGGGGGAGAGAGGATGTTTTTTGCCTAAAATCCTTCATTCTCAGAGCTGCAGTGCTGTTGTGTTTCACCAGGGGTGAGTGGATGTCCCCCAGCCTTGCACCCCCTCCCAGGGCATGGTGATGGGACAGGTATAACACCCTCCTTGGTTTGGATGTGCATTTGTGTGCAGGTACAGCTCATTAAAACCCTTCAGCAGAATTAAGTATTTGCATTGTCACTGTGTCTAGGAGCACAGATGGTCTTGCTATTAAAGCTGAAGACTGAGAGCCAGGTGATCTCAGGACTATTTCCAAGCTCTGCCACAGACTTGACATGTGGCTCTGGGCAAATCAGCTGAGCACTCTGTGCTCCTGTTTTCCCCCAGGTACAGTAGGTGCAGTGATTAAGTGCCTGATCCAGTGTTTTGTGACTTAGTGCCTTGTGAAATGTTTGGCTGCAGAGCTGCTGCTGAGCACTGGTGATGCAGTGTAAAGATTAGGAGTAGAAATTTCCTTATCTTGTTGTCAAATCTGACTCTTCAGTTACAATCTCCAAAGTAGCAGCTGTCTGGAATTAGAGAGAGAGGGAAAACAAGTAGGAAAATAATCTATAGGTAAAACTTCCAAGGTAGGCAGAGTTTAGCTCTGTTCCCATAAAACCAGGAAGAAACTTCCCTTGGAAGTGGCCCCAATGGCCTGAGTTAACCATAAAATATCCTCTTAAAAAATAAAATACTGTGTATGGTATATGGTTCAATATAGCACATAACTCTGGTAAAAGACAATTGATTATTTTCAGAGGATAACTGCGTGTGTAGGAACAGGCTGGGACTGCTCTGACAGAGTTCTGTTACTGCTCAGTGCAGTGTTTTGGTGCAAAGGTATTTTCCTCTCACACTGATGAATTGGGGAGACTTGTTTCCAGGTGTTTAGGAAGTTCTGAGTTTCAGGTTTATACCTGTGCCTGTTTTTGTGTGTCCAGTTCTTCATTCTCCGATAGTTGTTCAAACACACAAAGAGACGAAACAAATCCTTTCACAACCCCCAAATTAACATATGCATATTCCATAAAACAGACATGGAAAACCCCTCCCAGTGTCACACCTCCCCCTGCAATCCCCAACCTTTAATCCCAATACCTGATTTGTAAATCAAATGCAAGATGAGATCTTATTAAATAGTTAAATATCAAGGTTTGAATTTTCATAAAAGGGCAATTTCAAACCTCATTTGTGTGTGTAATTATTGTGCTTATGAGAGCAACCCTGGTAAATGTGCACATAAATGTCATGTCAGGTTCCTAACGGGTCATTGACACGCTCCTTCCCACGCTGGGGCTGTGGGCTCTGAGCACAGGCAGAGCCCAGGGAATATGTAAAACAGGTCAAAAAATCTGCAGAAAGAGTTGGTTTTTTTTTTTTTCCTCGATGAAAAGAGCAACAAAGCTTTGTGTACTCATCAGCATATTCTCAAGATGGAGTTGGGCTCTAAACAAACTGAATCAGTACATACTAAACCTTAGAAATTTGACTACAGCTAAAGATTTGGCAAATGCACTTTGGGAAGGCTGTTGTCACTTCCACTTTTGAGAAGGTTTACAAATACTTTTCATTCCTTTTTTCTTCATGCTGGAATTTTTTTTATCATCCAAAAGCTGTGAAATACTTGAAATCTGAGGCTGCTGCTATCAGATAACACAGGTTAAGACTCTACATTAAAGAATCTCCCATGTGCTCATGCTCAAACTTGAGATGAGCATCACTAAGACAGTTGTTGGTCACCCTGATTGGGGCTGTGCAGACTGATCTGAAAATATTTATCCCGTGCTATGAAAAACTAGAGGCAACATAGCCCAGAATTCACTGGTGGAACACCTTGCCAAAATGCAGCTGAGGATTCCAGCAGGATCCGTGTGAACGTGTGTAAATCATCAGCACTGAGGAGTTCATGTGGTTGGTTCTAATGCGCAGAATAGGGGAAGGAGGAGGGAGAGAAGTTAATATCTCAGGTTAGATAGACCTTTGTTAAAATTCAGGGTGACACCTTGTGGGCAGGGAGGCAGGATTTGTGAGTTTGGGTGGGTTTCACCTTGCTTTGGTCGCTGGCAGGGCAGGAATTTGGGGCTGGGCAGAGACAGTGCAGGGACCCCTATGCCTCTAAATATAACACAATTCTATGATTAATCTTACTCAGAGACAGTGCAGGGACCCCTATGCCTCTAAATATAACACGATTCTATGATTAATCTTACTCTTACTTGTACTTATTTGCACGACCTCTGCAAGAGGTGGAGGGTTTGGCAAACTGAGCTTTTGTGGAGAAGGAATAAATAGGTGTGTGGGAGGAGGGACAGCAGGTCCCAGGGCTCCTGAGAGAGGTGAGGGAAAGCAGCAGAAGGCAGAAAGCACAACATGCTGACAGATATCGGTCAGGAGTCAGAACCCAAGGCTGGGGCCTGAGCAGGCTGGGGAGGAGCAGGCAGGAAGCCAGGCAGGGATAAAAATTAGCATGCCCCATACTGCTGGCCATATTGTGGCTTCCCTGCCTGCTCCCTCCACCCCTCGCTGTGTTTTCTGCACCATAGCCCTGGTCCAAGCAAATAATGATATTATGTTTGTGAGGGAGGCCCTTGAAAGCTATTCTGAGCCTGCAGTCCAGGCAAGCATAATCTCTGTTTGATTCTTTGTTTAGTGGGGGATTCAAATCCCAACTTAATTTAATCTTTTGATTTATCCTGCAGGTACTGCCTGATTATATTCCAGTGCCACCAGTAATAGAAAGGCAGGGATTTTCTGTTAGTTATTTATTTAATTTTGCTTTTTAGCAAGCAGAAAAAGGAAAGGCTTAGCAAAAGTCAGTATTACTTTTTTCCTCTGTGATGCAGCGGGAGTGAATATCTGTGTCTCTCGTGGCTTCGTGCTAATGACTTGGGGTACACCAAGTCTTGCTCTGTCCTTCAGCACAGCATGAGGAGCAGGACAGGGCTGGAAAATGACTGTTCAGACTGGCACCAGTGCTGCAAGATGGGCAGGATTCACTGGGAAGGCTGAGGATGGCCAAGGAGGAGGAGAGAGGAGGGTGACACAGCACAGAGGACTTTGAGCAGTTCCTTGACAGTGTCCTGTGAGGTCATGGGCAAATTGCTTAAGGCTGTGTTTGTGGGGGGCTTTGTGTGTATTTAACATGACTTTTGGTGTCATTAAAAGGCAAAACAGCCTTCAAAAGGTATGAGTTGGAGAGGTGGAACAAGCAGCCGTGGTGTGATTTCAGTGGTTGCCTTCAAGGGGATATTTGGGCACATCACGTGCACTGAAATGAATGGATTTCATTCCTGTGCCTTTACCACTACCCTGAAGCCCTTGTAGATGAGTCCAGTAAAACCAGACTATGACCAGACCCCAGTGATTGTGCTGTGGAGTAACCAGCAGCATGTCAAACACCCTGTGTGTTCTCACCTTTCTGCTTCCATGTGCATTTTCTCCTTTGCCTCGTGTTTCCCTATCTGGACCTTTAAAAGTCTTAAACCCTTTGACTGAATTTTTCCTTTTGCTTTCCCAAACGAGATACAGTTCGTTCATACCCTTCCCATAAGTCTCTAAAATTAAATCTATTCTTTAAACATCCTATTAGATCTCTGATATTCTGCTGTGGCTGAGGACAGCATGCAAATAGAGTGGCATGCCTGACAAACATAATGCATTTATGGCAAAGCTATTGTACAGGAAGAATTTGAAGGCAGCACTGATCAGAGGAAACCATGCAATTGGATTAATAGATAATTTAGGCTGTAATCCAACAAAGCAGTTAAGCATGTGCTTAATTTTCAGTGTGTGCAGTATTACTTGATGTGAGTGGAGGCAAAACAAGCTTAAAAGTAGACACATGCCTAAATGTATTTTGCTGGCTGAGCCCATGGTCTGAGCAAGGAAAGGTGGTGCAGCTGGAAATGGACACAGAAGTGTCCTTTTTTTCCTGGAATCATTAGAACATGCAGCTCGAGTTTCAAAGCAGAACATTTTATAGGGGGTTAAAAACCAGCACTCACTAACAGCAGAGGTAAACA